>NC_039366.1:112677751-112944521 GCF_003573695.1 Papaver somniferum | reverse complement strand
AAAAAAAAAAGAGACCAGACCATTTGACCAAAAGGAATAAATTCAATAAAGTCGACCACTGGTACCCTTGTATATGCCAGTTGTGTTGACCTAGAGTTAGGTTATCGACCACTGGTTCCCTTGTATATGCCAGTGTGTTGATATTAGTCAGACTAATATCCCAATCCATTAGGATAGGTTCATTTTGGCAGAGGCCTTCAGACAGATATGGGAAACGCCGTTCACTTAGTAAACATCAAAACCATCTATGTTTTTCTATATCCATCTCTTAATCTTTCCATGTGATTAGTTTGACTCCGAATATGATGTCCATAGTGCAACTATCTGAGTAGAGCTCTGTCACTTTATATGAATTTTAGTATGCTTGAGTGCAAACTCGTGTACAACAATTGGAATTTCGCATCAGGGTACTTCTTCCTGTAGTCAATAAGTATGCCAACCAAGGAGATTCTTTAGTGCCTTCCAAGGTTCGTTGTAGATAGCTAGGGTCTGGAGTATAAAGGTTTTGTGGGTATATCTCTGGTAAGCCCTCCCGAGACTATAACTCGGCCACTAGGGCCACCTAGGGGTTTAAAGGCTTATTGCATACGCTAAATGCAATCGACGATGCCTGCGACAGTGAGTTAGGATTTTATTTTGTAGTTTTTTTGATTTGCTCGGGACTAGCAAATAATAAGTTCGGGGGTAATTGATAGACGCATTTATGTGTATAATATAGCTCATTTGTATATATTGTTAGTACTCGATATTGTATTTATTTGGTTATTTTATGTATTTGTAGGTGTTTTTGGAAAATAATCTCTTGCGGCGAATTTGGCTAAAAATGTGGCATTTGGACCTCCGTTGATAACGTACCGGAAGCGCCTCAGAAGTGTACCGGAAGTATCCCAGAAATACCCCGGAGGAACCCCGAAAAAAGTGCGGAAAATGCCCCAGAGGACACTTGCTATACGGACCCTTGATTTTGGATAAGGGGTAACCTAATTACTAAGGGGTGACCCATTTCCAGACAGCTGCTAAAGGGACACCAGAACTGGATAGGGGGAGATCACATTTCTTCACTTTTTCAAATTAATGTTTTGGCGGGAAACTTCATGCATGTTTACTGGCAGAGTTGGATTCGATTAATGGACGGTTTCTAAAGAGATTCAACCCCCAAAATCAGTTGGGCTGGATGTGAATGGACTAAACAGAGCTGGTACATGTGTTTTGATCGATCACATTGGGCTGGAATAGCCGGGAGAAGAAATCAGAGTCCAAATAGGACACGTATGGTTCTGTTTACGTTTCAAAGATTTTTTTTGAGGAGATTTTGGGAGAGTTTTACGCTAAAGAAAACTCTACTTGGTCCTGTTCAAGTCTTGGGAGAGTTTTGGGGCAATAGAATAGCTCATAAATGCGTACAGGGAGATCAGAGAGAGATATTCTCTCAACAGCGCAGAGAAGAAAAAGAAAAGAAAAAGTCGGATTCAGTAGAGATTTTTGGGGATTAAAAGACTATATAAGAGTTGGTTCAAGTCATAGAAGGGTTGGAAAGTTTTAGAAAATTTTTGGAGAGAGTTTAGAGGTCAGGAGAGACGAGAGAATCGAGTTACAGAGAGATTTTGTTGCTGCTGCTGCCAGCCATTGAAGACCTTCAAGAACACGAAGAACAGACTCTCAGAGTCAGTCGTTCTTTAACAGTCTTAAACAGCAGTATCCCGTGTTCTTCATTACAGCAGTACCGAAGTGTCGTTCTCCAACAGTGCAAACAGCGAACTCTCTGTGTCGTTGTTATACAACACTTGTGTTGTATCGATTATTTTCAGCACTACCCCTTTGTAACAGTGACGCTGCAACAGTATAACAGCGTTACAAACTTCAATTATCAATTATTTTCATCAATAAAAACACTTATTTAGCCATGAATACATCTTGTGAGTGTGTTTTTGAGATGAAGAGCTAAACCCAATCCCAGGGGTGACAGAGGAAGCCATTCTCACAATAATTATGTGGTAATCTCTATTTTATTAATTTATGCAATATTTTTATATGATTAATTGCATTGATAAAAATGATTTAAATGGTTTTTATTAATCAACTGTGTTTTCCCTTGATAATGCATGCTTAGTTTTAGACTTTTGATGCATTATACTTGTGATTAACATTTGATATTTTGGAAAATCTGCTCTTGGCAATATTTAGAATCAACCCAATTATTTAAATTGCATAGTAAAAAAATATTAGATCACATAAGTATTGTTGATTGGTGGAATCTTAACCCCTATTTCTCCATAAAATTTTACTTCAGTTTGCTATTTTTCCTAAATTTTATTTAAATCTAGAAATTTTGTTACCTTCACAAATCTGAAAAGAACCTGTTTACCACTACAACTACAAACATCATTTGAAAATACATCAGTAACATAGCTGCCCCTATTACTTGAAGATAAAATGTCAAGATCAGTTTCTTTTTTCGAAACCAAAACAAGACTATCACTTCTCCCAACACAAGATACATTAAAAGTACAATAAAATTCAATATTCCTCATTTTCCTAGCAGACGTATCGTTTTTCATTTTAGTCTCAGAAAAGAATGTAATATCATGATTGATGGAAAGATATTCGGTTATTCAACTCAATATATGCACATATTGTTTTCAATTTTCTTTTCCTACCTTATTAATAAAATAAAATACCGTATGAGTCTATGACCAATGGAAACAAATGGCATCTCTCATACCTACATTAGAAAAACTTATTTTTCATCGTATCGGAAATGGTTTAAATACGCCTATCCAAGCAAATTGGTTGTCTCACCTCCAAAACCTATATCCAGACTAATGCTACCCAATCCAATTAGTTTCTCATCTCATTGACCCTTACACCCACAACTGGAATCCTGAACAACTGAATCACCTCCTACCTACTGCTATCCAAAACATAATAAACATTCTCCTTCCTTTAAACATGCCTCGGGATAAAATTATATGGCCACACTCAAAATCTGGAAAATACACTCTGCCACCAGGTACACTTATTTAACACAAGAACAAGACATCCAGCACCACATAAACCCCCTTCCTCACACAAAATTCTTATGGAACTTGCCTTGTCCACCAAAAATTCAGCTTTTCTTGTGGAAAGTTATAAACGAAGGTCTCCCGACTTTCTCTATTCTACACCGCATCAACATCGCAAACACCAACCAATGCCCCATATGCAATGCTGAGCGAGAAACAGCGGAGCACATGCTTATTCACTGCCCAATACCAGCAGCATCTTGGAACATCCTAATATCTCGCCTATCAACAAACCAAACCAACATCAACTCTCATATCACTATTTTTTTTTTCTTGATAATAAACTTTTATTAATAACCAAAATTAGTTACAAGAATACAAAAATGTAGATCAAAATGATCCAAAACTAAAAGAAATACAAACTATTTTGGAGCTCAGCTATCCAAATCTATAACATTTCTGATGTTCACTTTCTAAGCTCCCTAGGAAAGAAGATCTATTGTAGAAATTTTTTTTTTCCTCTTTTCAGTGTGACTCCTCTTTTTGCTAAGGAACCAGATGAGAAGTTGACCTCCCAATAGCTGTGTATGAACTCCCATTCTGTGACATTGCAGCAAATTTTTTTTCCATCTAGAACTAGCAAACCATGGGATTTTAGAGTTTTTGAAAGCCCCAATGACTTCTTTTGAATCTGATCTAAACAGTAGTCTTCTAAATCCATTGTTTATAGCCCACTCACCAGCACATAGCACTGCCATTATCTCTGCATAAAAACTTGTGCAATACCCAGCCCTTTTGTAGTTTCTATCACACATTGTCCTTCATTGTTTCTGGCAATAAAACCATAACCAGATTCACCTGGATTTGCTCTTGAAGCACCATCACAACAAATAAGAAGTTGATCTTTCTGTGGTAGTTTGAAGAATACCTCTTGTACAGTATAGGCTTTTATCTTTTTGCATTTCATTCCAAAGTTTATTAGATTCTGGATATCATAAGATGTGTTCCACATTATAGCCTTCGTTCTCACTTCACACTCTGCAGTAAGCTTCATGATTCTTTTCTTCAGATTGTGCTCATTGAATATTTCTCCTTCATATGTACATCTGTTTCTTTGAAACCAAATTTCTTTAAGTGTAATAAAAGCTGCAGTCCTCCACACTTCTTTCACAGCAGGGCTTTTATTTTCTGTAGCTTTAAATACTTCACCAAAAGATCTTGGATTTATAATGCAGAACATGCCACCTAGACAGCTCCAGATTATTTCACTATAATTACAATTCCATAATATGTGCTCAAGGGTTTCCTCGGATTTTTTTGCAAAAGTAGCATCTTGAAGCAAGTTGAAATTTTCTGGATTTCATTTTTCATCTGTTGAGAAAATTCCTCTAACCAGTTTCCATATATTACTTGAGACACTAAGATGTACAGAATGGTGCCATACCTGAGTAGTCCATTGTAGCTTAGGTTGTTTTGTTCTGATACATTCCACATATGATGACACAGAGAATGGCCCAGTGATAGTTCCACACCATATTCTTCTGTCTTTTTCATTATTAGTCACTAGAAGCTCATTCACATCTATCATATGTAGGATTTCTTCAGGAATTACCCATTCACCATCCAACAACAAATCTGTAACCTTCATGTTAGGTAATTGTATCATATATGTATTTTCATGAAGTAATTAAGATAGTGCTTTATCTTTCACCCATTTGTCTTTCCAAACTGAAATTTTTTCTCCATCTCCCACTATCCACCTTGTATGGCTTTTTACTTCTTCTGCAATCCATTTCAAACCCGGAAGGATAGATGATTTTTTATAGTAACCAATCCATTATCCCTGTTTGGTAATGAACTTTTCTTGAAAGTACCTAGCCCATTCCTCAGTGTTGTTCTTTATTTTCCAGAGCAGTTTCATAAGCAATGTTTTATTTAGTATTTCTAATCTTCTCAGACCCAGACCCCCCTCTGCTAGTGGAGTACGCGCTAAATCCCATTTCAAAGAGATGTTTTTTCTTATTGAAGGGTCTCCAGTCCAAAGAAAATTTATCATTATTCTTTCACACTCCTTTAAAGCTCTTTTAGGTTATAAATTTCCATACTGTATATAGGGAAACTACAGAGTACATATTTTACCAGAATTAATCTTTCTTAGAAGGATAAAAACTTTCCTTTCCACCCAGCTAGACTTTCTTGCATTTGTTCCACACATCTCCAAATATGTGATGATTTTATGCAACCTGGAGTAAGCATTACACCTAAATACTTATCTGGAAATGATGATAATGGCATGTTACATTCTTCTGCCAATTGAGCTTTTCTCAATTCACTTGTCCCTCCAATGAAGCATTTGCTTTTTCTAAGACTGACAACTTGACCAGAAGAAGCTTGATAGTCTCTTAATATGCTTAAGAGTTTTCTAACATTTCTCTTATCTCCATTACAAAGTAGAAATATATCATCAGCAAAGAATATGTGAGAAGGCTGCACTCCTTTTCTTGAAACCATTGGCTGAAGTTGACCATTTTGCACCATTCTAGTTAATATTATGCTCAATAGGTCTTCTGCTATTAAAAATAGGAGTGGTGATAGGGGATCACCTTGTCTCAACCCTCTCCCTACTTGAAAGTAACCAACATGCCCACCATTTAGTAATACTGATATTCTGGCTGATTTCAATATAATGTGAAGCCATTTGATCACTTGTTCAGAGAACCCAAAATTTCTCATGACCTGAAATAAAAATTTCCAACTGAGTGAGTCATAAGCTTGAGTTATATCTAGCTTGAGACCTATATTTTCACCTCTTCTTTTAACTTCAAGTTCATTCACTAATTCTGAGCCAAGCACAATTTGTTCTTGAATGTTTCTTCCCTTAATGAATGCACCTTGCTGAGGAAATACAATTTTTGTCTTATACTGCCAAATCTTGTAGTTATAATCTTTGTTATCACCTTGAAACTAAAGTTCATCAGTCCAATGGGTCTGAACTGACTTGCTCTTTTGGCATTCTTGACTTTTGTCAGTAGGAGTAAAAAATTAGCATTAAAACTTTGAAGAATAAATCCCCCTCTCCAACAATATTGTATATCTCTTGCTAAGTCTTTACCCATTGTATCCCAAGCATATCTATAAAACCAACCTGCAAACCCATCAGGGCCAGGTGGCCAGGTGCACTATCTGCATCAAGTTCAAAAACTTCTTGTTTAATTTCTTCATTTGATGGAACCAATTCTAAGATTTTATTCTCCTCATCACTCACTAATTTTGGAATGTCTAGAAATATATTTGGTGTAAAACATACTTCTTGATATTTAAATTTCTCTTCAAAGTGAGATGTTAAGACATTTGCAATCAGTTTTTGATCAGCTACTATATTCCCATCTGAGTCTTCTAGTTCCACTATTGCATTCTGAGCTTGCCTTATCTTTAAATTTACATGATTTTTTTTTTGAATTTGATGTTCCTTCTTTTAACCACTTGACTCTTGATTTTTGCTGAATTATTTCCTTTTGTTGTTCATTTAGCACCTCTTGAATTCCTCTTGCAGTTATTAAGTTGTTCAAGAGGTTGTTATCCTCTGGATTTTTATCTGACAAAAGAGTAGCTTGTAATATATTTTCTTCTGCTTGCTTCAGTTTTTTTGTTACATCACCAAATGTGTTCCAATTCCATAGCTGAATATCATGTTTCAATGTCTTTAATTTACTCATAAAGATGAATATAGTATTACCTGTTTTTCCAGAATTCCAGGAAGCATGAATTTGTTGAAGAAACTCAAGGTGGTTTCTCCATACTTTTAAAGCTATGAATGGAACATTCCTAGGTTTTGGAATATCAGCATTTGCACCATATAAGACTCCATGATCTGAGATTCCTCTTACACCAACTTTGTACCCCCAACTTGGATAAATATCCAGCCATTTATCATTGAAAACAACTCTATCAAGATTATAAACTATCCTTTTTTTCCAACTCTATTATTACACCAAGAGAATTCTAATCCAGTTTTGGGAGCTTGGATGAGACCACATCTATTCAAACAATCTGTAAATTCTCCCATTGATATTCTCAGAGGAGTGAGTCCTCCAATTTTTTCTTATATACTTTTTATTGTGTTAAAATCTCCAATGGCAAGCCAAGGCTTATTAAAACTATTTATTGTCTCTGATTCTTTCCATAGATTTCTTATGTTTATTGTTAAAGTAGCTGCATGAATACCGTTAATTAATACACCCCCTACTTCTACTGTTATTGATTGTCTTGAACTTGAAATTATTGTAGGAGTATTTATTGAGGCACTCCATAGAATCCATATGTTTCCTTTATTTTCTTCACAAGAATTATGAGTAAGACTATAATGCATACCTGGTGACTTTAAATTTTTTTATAAAATCTGAAGAAGCCCATATTTTTGGTTCTGCTAAAATCACTAAAGAAGGACATAAAATTTTTACTGTATTTCTAAGTTTATCTTTGGCCTTAGATCTCCTAAGGCTTCTGACATTCCAGTATAGAACTTTCATGTTGGAGGTGGTTGAGAAGAAGAAATTCTCTTTCCTTGACCATTTTCACTCACATTTGGAATTGTTTTACCTGCCTGCCTTCTAGTGGTAACATTAGGTATAAGTTTACCTGTTTTTGCTTTCGTAGCATTACTCCCACTTGAACATTCAGCTTCAGTATTCTTTGTAGTAGTTTTTGTTCTCCCATATTTGTCTTCTTGTATAACTATTTCCACATTACTCCCAGCTGAACTAGTACCAGTTTCAGATAAACTGATGGCAAGCTGCAAATTCACCACATTATTTGTTGGGGGAACACTGGAAACCATGTTAATAATTTTGTCAACTGAAAGACTTGGAAAATCTTTATAAGAATTTAAAGCACCACTGAATTCTTCATTGTTCTCTTGTAAAACATGAAATCTTCCTGAAGATGTAGTTTCCTTTTGCAGGATTTGAGGAACTATGGCATCAATTGTTTCATTATCACTTAGCATATTTTCATCAATGTGATCTATGATATGCTCTATATCCTTTTCCTTAGAAGTAAAGCAAATGTCATCGTCTAGTTTCAGGAGGTGTCACCAACTTAGGCTTCCATTGCTTTTTGGTTTTTCTACTGGGATCTCTTGAGTTGTTTCATTAAGAGACATTTCATTTTTCTTTGATCTACATTCTTCTGCTAAATGACCCAATCTTGCAGTGGTAACATAATTTGGGTGGCTTGTTTATCATAATAGATTGCTCTATTTTACCATATTTTGATTCAAGAACTACTTTACTGGGGATTGATTTAGCAAAATCAATTTCCACCAACACACTAGCATAATATCCAATCTCTCTTTTTAAGGTAGTTTCATCTACTCTAATAGCTCTGCCCATTTTATTACCCATTTGAAGAATGATATTCTCTTTCCAGTACTATATGCTCAACCCAGGAAAGGTAACCCAAACAAAAGCTGAAGAAGTTTTTTGATTATCTGGATTGAAATTTGGCTCCCATGCTCTTAACTTCAAAGCTTGTGATTCCACCATCCAAAGACCCTTCCAAATGATACTTCTGTCCTCCTCATTATCTAATTTAATTATAAAGAAGTCTTTCCCCAGAGGAATGAATTAACTGAACCTTTCAAAACCCCATTGTTTTCTCAAAGATGTTGAAGCAATATCCATTTTCAATTTAACAAAATCAAGTAAACTAAATCTCCATTCATTTAAACTTTCATCTATAATATCACCAGGTATGAATACTGATCGAACATCCATAGCAGCAGTAACAAAAGAAGATGCGGAATGAAAATTAAAATTTGAATCACAATTTTCTAGGTTAGAACACGAATCATTTCTCGATCTGTTTTTATTTAACTCCGACATAAGTTCTAGTAATTAATAGCATGATTATGTATCACAAATCATCATATTTAATGAAAAACACAATTGAATTAATGAAGTTGATCGACGCTAAAAACGAAAAAATTTGAGAGAAGAAAAGATTGATTCCGTCACCGGGTCAAGAACCGATTCGCAGAGCTAAAGAAAAACATAACACTAACTCATATCCCATTAAATAATCAAACAACCATTGCCAAAATTCTACAAGACGCAGGCCATGCCCCTTACATTTCAGCTTGTTGTTTTCTCTTCGGGAACATTTGGAGGTCCAGAAATGATTTAGTTTTCAAACAACCCCTGCTAACATCTTCGCTCTGACCATGCAACAACAACAAGAGTTCGAATGGAAAAAACAAGTTTTACCCCCATCTTTACCAGGGGATGCACCATCCATAGCCCCCACAACAAATACCAAAGCAACAACAACAATATTAGCAGAATGAATCAGACCGGAACCGGATTTGATAAAGATCAACACAGATGGGGCTGCTCGAGGACATCCGGGACTAGCGAGAGCTGGTTTATTTGTAGGGATTCGACAGATCAAATTGTGGTGGCTCTAGCACAACCACTAGGTATAAATACGACGCTAATAGCTGAAATGTGGACGATTCTGCTATCTTCAAGGACGGGAACAGAGAGGCAATGGCCAAAAGTTATCTTTGAGACAGATTCAAAAAATTTAATGCGCTTCATTAAAAAGAACTTGAAGCTCCGTGGTGTGTTGCAGAAATGATTACAGAAATAAAACAAAAAATGCGACAAATTCCTCAATGCACAATACAACACGACTACAACTACAGAAAAGGAAATCAACCAGCAGATGGACTGGCAAACTATGCGGCAGACGGAAGTCAGGCAGAAAATTTATCAACTTCAGTCTGGGACCATACTATCCCACTTTCCGTGGGTACAAAATGTAATAACTCTTTAACCCTTTTTTTTCCGTTTTCTCATGCTTCAAAATAAATAAATAAATAAAATAAAATAAAATAAATTGGCACGCAGACACAACGCTTTGAAATTTAAGATCGGCTATGTTCATGTCCTATCTTGTCTCCCGAAACCCAAACTCGGAGACTTTAAAAAACCCAAAATGTAGGATTAGGAAACGCTTTTCTGCAAGGGAAATCGCCGGAACGCACAGCCGTTCGATAAAGTTGTTTCCTAACCCTTGTCGAATCCCGGTTTAGACGTCGTGTTTACTCTATAAATAGCCTTCTCGTGTTCTGAGAGATACACATAAATTTTTATTTTCCTCTCTCTGGGCAATTTGAACCGTGTTTTTCTCCTCAGAAATTCCTCCTGCTAGAATTAGGGTTGCATCTATCCTTCTGTTAGCAGTCATGGATATGGATTTATCAGAGAATCAAGTAAGTTATCTCCTTGTATGATCTTGTTTTGATGCTGTATATATAGAGATGCCTGTATATGATCTTGTTCAATCATACCAAATTCTATAAGTTTGCTATAAGCGATGTTTTATGGACAGGGTTTTTGTTCGGTCACATGTGAATGTTGTTTGCATCAATTTTTTTTGGGAATTTGTCCATGTGAAATTGAATTTCTTGTTTTGTATGTTCAATTGTTTTAATAATCGTAATTGCATAGCAAAAATTTGTTCTCATCTTGAGGCATTATTTTGCAGATGATTTTTCGACCACTTTCAGCTGAACAAATTGCTATCAACGAGAAGAAAATGAACATGACTTTGGATGATATTATCAAGATTTCCAGAAAAACTGCTGGTTCTGACCCCAGAAAACCAAGGCCATATTTGAACAGAAGGAAGAACGTTCCAACCGTTGCTGGGAATTTTTCCAACGTATTGAGTTTGAGGGAATCTAAACCGTCTATGAAACATAACACAAGGCAGAAGTTTCCTGGTGCTACTTTAAGGAATTCTACAAGTGTTTGGAGTCGTTTGAAGGTTTCTAAACCTTCTGTCAGACAGGGTTTGCCTACTCAAAGATATGTGAACCTCCAAGACAATCAGTATATCGTAAGAGCGATTGCCACTAATGTGCAACCAGCTACAACTCATACCAGGCCTCTAATCCGCAACAAGATGCCCAATTTGGGCAACTCAAGGTAAATCATGGCTTCCTTGTTCCTGCTTATCACATCAGAAGTATCTCCAGCGTATTTAAGGAGCTTTTCGACTATTTCGAGTTTGGGTCTTTCTGCATCCAGTGTAGGGTTCCTGCATTTGTTGCTCTTCTTACCATGGAGAAACAACTAGTTATGGTCACCATTATACTTCACACTGAAGATACCGTAGGAAGGAAGATATTGGCCATACAGCTTATGAAAAAGTTAATTTGGGTTGAGAATTTATGATTAACTGGCTGGACAGCTTTCGCTACTAGCATGTCATATTAGGATTGGATTATTTCGTGAAGTCACCAAGTTAATGTGTCCCCGGCTTTCTGATTTCTATATTACACAGCTTTTCTATATGTAATTTTTCATCACACTGTGTCTTTAAGCTGTGAGATGTCATTCCTATGATCACTCTAACTAAGACCAGGGGTACAAGTCTGAGTTCACAATTTGCTGCACTGCACAGGGGTACAAGTCTTTTTAGTAACCAGTTGTTTGTGCAAAGGAGGCCATTAAGAGTGGAATATGATCACTCTAACTAAGACCACAAGGGTACTTTCAGTTTTGTTTGCCATCACTTGATTCTGAAGATTCAAGTATTTATTACCATTGGTTGGGGTTCAATTCTTAAATGCACTGATGAAGATTGAGATTTGATCGATGATTTTTATCAGTATGAGCTTAGCTTTGTATATTTCTGTTGTAATTTTCATCAGTAATAGTGGTATGAGATTAGCTTTTGTATTTGTAATTAGCACGGTCCAGGTCTCGTCTCTACCCTGCTCTACCCTGGATACGAATTGTTGCCTGGTGATGGGGTAAAAGTATGAGATTTAGCTTTGTATATTTTCTGTTGTAATTAGCGCAGTCGAGGTCTCGTTTCTACTTTGGATACAAATTGTTGCCTGGCTACAGAAACAGATGAATTGGGCAAGAATAATGGAATCTACTTCTGCAATGTGTTTAAAATGGTTCAGTAACTCTACTTCAAAGTGATATAATGGAATCTACTTCTGCAATGTGTTTAAAATGGTTCAGCAACTCTACTTCAAAGTGATATCCTCCAATGCATTTGAACTTCGTAAGACTTATTTTCAACTATTCTTTGTGATGCTTGCTGGATTCAGGGCTGGGATTACACCTGTTCAGAAAAGGAGATTTGCTGAAAAGAAGAAAGAGATGAAGTGGCAGAAGCAGGGTTACAGCGCTCAGAAATTTGGCTTTTGTGCTTATGCCAAGAAGAAAGTTGTGCCTCATCCCACAGAATCTTACCAGTACTGAAGCGTGTTTGGTGGCGGGGATATGAACAAATTCGTCTTCTGTAGCATGACACCATCTGCTGACTCACTCAACAGCCAGACTAGATGTAAAACAAGAAAAAAAATACTTTATCGAAGAGTAGTTTTGGTTGATTCGTTTGATATGTACGAATTCTATTTTCTATATTATATAAAATTTCAGAATTTAGATAAATATTTCGTGTTTCTAAATAAGAATCAAGTGATCGTATACTACTTTTTCTAAATAAGAAATACCACCGCGAGCAAAAGAGCAGAAATGTTTATGGGCTTCCGCGTTTAGAATTTCGGGAAAATTAGGGGAGACCCAAAATAAATAATATTCTTAATTAATTTTGGGTACCGTGACAACCATAATTATCTGAAATTATTAAAAACGTCTGCATGACGGATTATGCAGCCGCATGACGGGTTATGCATCAGGGATATAATTGGCAACGCAACTTGGATATAACATATCTAAAAATCCGCGCCTTGGAATTTTACAAATTTTATATCGTTGGAAATCTTTTTAAGAAAGCTAAGCAACGAGTACAAACAAGAATATCAAATTTTTGTTTGTCACGAAAAAATCGGAGATGATCATAATTTTAGGCAAAATTTTCAAAAACTTGATACATAACCATTATGCAGCCACCAAAAAAGATGCATAACACATTCTGCAGATGCATAACGAATTATGCAATCATTTTCTCCACTGCATAACAAATTATGCGTCTGCATAACAAAGTTATGCGTCTATAAAAAGTTATGTAATCATTGTTTTGGTTGATTTTAGTGCGTACATAAAAAATTGATGCATAATACAGTATCCATCCATATTCTCGATGCACAATGCATTATGCAACAATATTTTGGATGCATATCAGGTTATGCATCAATTTTCTCGACTGCATAACATGTTATGCAGATATTATTGTACGTGCATGACAAGTTATACAGTCTTTGTTTTTGTTGGTTCCAACAATAACAAAAAATTGGATACATAACATGTTATGCAAACATTTGCTGGACTACATAACAAGTTATGCAACAACTTTTCAAACTGCATAACAGGTTATGCATCTATTTTCATAGCCGCATAACATGTTACGCATCCATTTTCATGGATGCATTAGATGGTTGGAAGACTGATGACTAAGCAATAAACATCACCTGCTTGTCTTCAGTTACAACAACATCCTATTTTCAGTTAAAAGTCGAAACATAAATTGTGCTTTAACAAGAATTTCGCAAGCATGAAATCATACCAAATAATGTCTATAAGACTACTAAGACCATCTATAAATAACTTCAGCGAACTCCCTTCTTCCACACATCTGCCTAACCCACAGAAAGACAACTCCATCGAAAAACATCTGCCTAACCCACATAACGACAACTCCATCGAAAATGATGAAGACCCAAGGTACGGTTGTAAGTGTTCTTTTGGTTGTAGTAACGGCGCATCTGATGATAATGACAGAACCAACTCAAGCTTTCACTTGTTTGGATGTGGCTCCGAACTTAGCTGCTTGTATTAGTTACTTGTCCGGCTTAGATTCAAGGCCATCACAGATTTGTTGCGGCGGAGTTATAAGAGTAAAGGGAATGTGTGTGACTAAAG
This sequence comes from Papaver somniferum, assembly GCF_003573695.1. Lineage (NCBI taxonomy): Eukaryota > Viridiplantae > Streptophyta > Magnoliopsida > Ranunculales > Papaveraceae > Papaver > Papaver somniferum. Next base: position 112,930,612 of record NC_039366.1, on the reverse strand, counting down.
ATGACAGACCTCTTGCCTGCAACTGCATCAAACAAGTAGCTACCTGCATCAGTGTCATCAAAAAAAGTGTTGTTACTTCCCTTCCCATTGCTTGCAACCAACCTCTTCCCTTCCCTATCTCCACCTCGTTCGACTGCAACTCGTACGCACCCTTTGCATCCATTTCAGACCATTTTCCTCCATACCAGGACTTCCACAGTAACCAACACCACTAGCAAATCTGTATGTTCTCATCAACAACAGCTGCTTCATCTCCAGAATCTGTTCTTAACTGACTTCTCATCACCATCTCCAAACCTTGAGTCTCTTCACTTTCTGTAGCTTCTTAACCAGATTCAAACCAAATCAGAACTCATCTATTTTGCAGCCAACCTCAAATTCAAATCAAACCCATGACCATCAGCACCTTTATCCCCTCAAACCCCATCTAATCACACAAGTTCTTCATTAAATTTCTTCACAGAATCAAACATCTTACAAACCCTAACTTCTCTGTCCTCAACCAATTCAGCTGGATTCTCAAATTCAATGTGTCAGTCTTAAAATCGAAGAGACCCATCTACTAATTTCATCGATTCTTCCTTGATTCTTTCATCAAGAATTCTTTGGTTCCTCATCTCTTTCTCATCACAGACACACAGATTCATCTCTCCTTCCTTCAGTATCCACCAACACAGCATCTTCCCTAGTTTCTCTTCGAATTCACGTGAAGAACATGCTCAACACTGTAATGATTACCGACTAATTGACGGAGTTATTCTTTCTTTTCCTCGATTTTTTTCTATATTTAACCTCACGATAATAAGAGAGAAGAAGAAAGAAGAATAGTATGGTAAATCTCACAATAAAACTAAATTTCAATAATTCTGGGTGAGAGAATATTTTTCCTTAAAAAATGGGCGCGCGCCTTTAGATTTCTGGGCGTGGGTTTCACAGTAGGGAAAAGTGTAAGAATGGGTGTGGCTGTAGTTTTCACTTTTGAAAAAACCAGGCTCCCAAACTCATTTATCGTTGAGCCCACCCATAACGAGATTCGTAACTCCCGGCCCCCGTCCCCGAGTGCCACCTCTTTTATCCTTCAAAAGTTATGTTTTCAATGGTGTTTTAAAATGGACTCAAGTGTGCATTTTCTCTCTTCTCTGAGGATCGACCGATCTTGATAATGTGACTCAGTCAATTTTTTCACTGATTATTCTTTGATTCATAGTTCATTTCTTTACTTTTTTTTTATCATTGATTCATAGTTTTATCTTTATTTTTTACAGTTATGAACTAATCCTAATCTTTTTTTTGTGTTTCTTTTCTTAATTTCTTAGTATGAGTAACTAATCTCTATATTTGATTCTCTACAATGTGTTTACAATCCGTCTTTTCTCTATTGGCTTTTGCCTTCTTTTGTGTCATGATTGTAGCTTTTGCTAGAGTATTACATTAAGCTTTTGCTTGCAGGAAGTATTTGTGATGTTATCCATGGTTTCAAAGATGTTTGGAGAAAGAAGACCCAGTTCAATTCTGATCCGTTAAAACATCCTCCGTTAGTGAATTTAAGTGTCATAAGTGCATCTTTTTACACTCTTGCACTAACACAACAAGTCATTGCATTATGTTGTGTTTGGATAGTTGAAGGGACTTAGATTTTTGCAACTAATCTAAGTTTTGGCATCCCATCCCAGTGACTGCCTTAAAAGACTGATTTATTTAATATTGGAAACGGTTATTACTTGCTTATAAATTTACCTACCCGATTTTAACATGGTGACGAAAGAAAGTACGATTTACTGGACTTGAACTAGAAGTTATGACTATTGGATATTGAAGAGCTAACCTCTCCCATGTTGCGAACCGTTACCAACTCTCTCAAGTCTGGATGTTGCATAGAGTAACTAGGCAGTTTTTTTTGCTTTTGAATGAAACTCATTTAGGGTATGACGTACATTTCGAAAATACCAAGTTGATGTTTCTCCATGTTCTTAGTATTTAAACTGGAAGATCTTAAATATGTTTCTGTTTTTGTTTATTTGCTTGCTAGAAATTACATTTCAAAATTTACACTCTTGCACAGTTGATACAAAAAATTATTGTGCGAGAATGTCTAATCTAATTTAAGATTGGGTACTTTTTATTGCATTCCTTTACTTTTTTACTATGGTGTTATGCTTTCTAAGAAAATTCATCAGTTGGACTGATTTGTATAATTGATAGAATTCCTAGGGTAGTGAATTCTGTTAGAAGAGGCGACAAATCTATATTCTTTATTGATGGTCCGGGTGGTTCAGGGAAAACTGTTCTCTATAGGGCGATATTGGCTAAGTTACGTAGTAAAAGAATTATTGCAATTGCAACTGCGACATCAGGGATTGCTGCAACCATGATGCCAGGTGGGAGGACCACCCATTCTAGATTTCAGATACCTGTACCGGCAACCTCAACTTCTACGTGCAACATATATAGTCACAGAAGATCCTTTGGCAGATTTCATTCTAAAAGACGATTTGATTATTTGGGACGAAGAAACGATGGAAAACCGATATGTATTTGAAGCTCTGGACAGAACGTTAAGAAACTTGACCAAAGTTGAATTGCCATTTGGAGGGAAGATTTTGCTTTTAGGTGGGGATTTTTGTCCAGTATTGCCTGTGATTGAGAAAGGGATACGAACATAGACAATTAATGCATGATTGACAAACGCAAAATTCTGGAAGGATGTTAAGGTGATTCGTTTAAAAGAGAACATGCGTTCAAGTTTAGACCCTAGATTGTCAGAATTCTTGCTACGGATTGGAGATGGGACTGAGCCATTTGTCGTGGATGACATGGTGAAGCTTCCGGATGATATTGTAATAAAGTGGGAAGGTGAGCAATCAGTTGAGAGATTAATTGACGAGGTGTTTCCGGAGCTTGAAAAAAATGCAAGTGATAAAAGCTACATGAGTCAGAGGGCATTGATAACTCCCAAGAATGATATCGTCGAAAAGATCAATCAAAAAGTTATTAGCAGCTTTCCTGGAGATGAGGTAGTTTAACATTCCTTTGACATGACTCAAGATGACCCAAACAATTTGTGGACCAAAGATTTTTTGAACACTATTGCTCCAAGTGGATTGCCTCCTCACGGACTTATACTCAAGATAGATGCTCTAATAATTATTTTGAGGAATCTTGATCCCAGTTATGGTCTTTGCAACATCACGAGGTTATTATGTAGAGGTATCTATAGAAACTTTATTGATGCAGAGATTATTACCGGTAGTTGTTCGGGGATCAGAGTCTTGATTCCAAGGATACGCATGGAACCTATACTCAAGATAGATGCTCTAATAATTCTTTTGAGGAATCTTGATCCCAGTTATGTTCTTTGCAACATCACGAGGTTATTATGTAGAGGTCTCTATAGAAACTTTATTGATGCAGAGATTATTACCGGTAGTTGTTCGGGGATCAGAGTCTTGATACTCCCATTCAAGTTCGTCCGCAAGCAATTTCCAGTTCGTGCAGGTTTTTCCCTCACAATAAACAAGGCACAAGGACAGACAATACCACATGTTGGTATTTATCTACCAGAACCAGTTTTTTGTCACGAACAACTATATGTTGCTTTGTATAGGGGAGTTTCAAGAACTACAACAAAAGTGTTAGTTAAGAATGAAGTTCTTCTGGATGTCTCTGGAACATGTACTAAAAGTGTTGTATTCCAAGATGTTCTCAGGTCATCTGCTATTGCTGAGTGATATGTTATTAACAATTAAGATCCAAATAATTTTTTCCTTTTTATTTTACTTTGTTAATTTGAGGATCTGGAATTCGAAAATGTAAAATACATACAAAAAAGGGTTGTTGTTTGCTGACTCAACTTTCAAGATCCACTAAAATTTCAGGAGGCAAGGCATGGGAGGATTGTTGCATTTTGTTATTTATGCGAGGGACTGGAGTTTGAGATGGTTCTTAGATGCGTTGGATCCAGTTTTCTATTCCTGCATTCCTAACAACAACATCTGCATTAGGTTTCTTTCTGTTGTGTTTACATTTCAATTGCTGAATCTCTTCGGAAGTTGAGCAATATATGAACTAAGAACAGTTATTATGAGATTGTCCATTAGTATCCCAGGAAGCATCTATGGATTATGGAATATTTTTTCATCCGTAATATCCAGTTCGACATGGAAGAGCCGCAGTAGATTTCACCTGGAATAGCGACACGTATTGTGTTTGCCGACGTGAAACGCACGTGCACTCTACTTGTGGAGTTTAAAACGATTAATCATTTATTGGATATAGCACAGTATGCGTACTTTTATGCTAAATGTTGCAAGTTATTCCAAGTCCGGGAACCATAGTATGCATACTCGTATGCGTACTGGTCTGATAGTTGAAGTCTGGGAACTTAGTACGCATACCCGTATGCGTACCGACTTAAAAGTTCAAGTCAGGGAATTCAACTGAGTTTGGTCATGTACGACAATATGCATACCCGTTCGCATACTGGCGAACCCAGACTAAGTCCGACTACTTAGGTATGCGTACCCGTTTGCATACTTGAGTGGGTTAAGTTCTAAAATCGGTTTGTTCATGAACAAATACACTTATATAATAAGGAATACAATCTTTTGCAAACCATGGCTATAATGTTCATGAATTGATTCGAGTGCATCAAAATCGATTTTGCTTCAATTGTGTCTTGTATACTTCTATGAGAATATAAACAATTGAAAAACTGTAGAACTAGTTTCATTTCATTCATTTGAACTAGTTGTGATTGAGATGAACAAGGTTGATATGAAAGTGTTCATATGTCTAACTTCGGTTAACTATTGTCGAGCCAACTAAGTGCACACGTTTAGGTGCGGTTACTCATATATAAATGAAGTCACATTTCATTTGTGTATAACAAGCTAAGTTCGATCTAACGGTTGAAAGATATTATCTTGACTCTAATCAGGTTTTCATCTAACGATAAATATTGAATGCTTTCTTACCAAGGTAGCATTGATTACAAACCATGATTTGAAGACTATATAAGAGAGAAATCTAGCAACTGGGAATCCTAATCCCCACACCTCCTGTGTGATACTAGTTGCGACTAGAGTCGATTATTTTGAAACCTAGGTTTTTCCTAAAAACATTATAGGTCAACGACTTAAAGACTTCATTGGGATTCTGAAGCTAGACCCAACTATTTTCTTTGTAGTTGTTTGTTCTGATCTTACTTTGTTCTATCGTATTGAGTACTATCTTCTCTAAGATTTGCTCGAGATTTAATCTCCAATAAGTAAGATAAAAACTAGTCACAAACATCTTCGTATAATCCTTTGTGATTCCACAATATCTTGTTTCGCTACCATATGATTAAGATTATTGTGAGGTGATTGATATTACTAGGTTGTTCTTCGGGAATAAAACTCTGATGTATCAATTGGTTCCTTTTCACCTTGATTTATCAAAAAATGGAACAAAAACTCGTAGGTATTTCTGTGGGAGACATATTTATCTATTCAATATACTTTTGTGTGTGATACAGATTTGTTTATCAATTCTTCAACCTTGGGTCGTAGCAACTTTTAGTTGTGGGTGAGATCAGCTAAGGGAATCAAGTGCGCAGAATTCGGCGTGGTTCAAGAGGCGTAAGGAACACGACTGTACCTTAAACAGTGTGAGATTGGATAGGGCTCAACTACGTTCCAGTGCGAAGTTAACTTGTAGTAGGCTAGAGTTTGAAGCGGCTTAATACAATGTGGTGTTCAAATCTGGACTAGGTCCCGGGGTTTTTCTTCATTTGTGGTTTCCTCGTTAACAAAATTTCTGGTGTCTGTGTTATTTCTTTTCCGCATTATATTTTATATATAATTGTAATATCACAGGTTGTGCGTAGTTCAATCAATTAGATTATCCAACCTTTGGTTGTTGATATAAATGGATTGACACTTGAACATTGGGAATCCTAATCCCCACACCTCCCATGTGAGACTAGTTACGACTAGAGTCGATTCTTCTTTAACCTAGTTTTTCCTAAAAACATTATAGGTTAACGACTTAAAGACTTCATTAGGATTCTAATGCTATACCCAACTATTTTCTCTGTAGTTGCGTGTTCTGATCTTACTTTGTTCTATCGTATTGAGTATTATCTTCTCTAAGATTTGCTCGAGATTTAATCTCCAATAGGTAAGATAAAAAGTAGTCACAAACATCTTCGTTTATGCTTTGTGATTCCACAATATCTTGTTTCGCTACCATATGATTAATATTATTGTGAGGTGATTGATATTACTAGGTTGTTCTTCGGGAATATAAGTCCGGTGTATCAATTGGTTCCTGTTCACCTTGACTTATCAAAAGAGGGAACAAAAACTCGTAGGTATTTCTGTGGAAGACATATTTATCTATTCAATAGACTTTTGTGTGTGAGACAGATTTGTTTATCAAATCTTCGGCATTGGGTCGTAGCAACTTTTAGTTGTGGGTGAGATCAGCTAAGGGAATCAAGTGCGCAGAATCCGGCGTGGTTCAAGAGGCGTAAGGAACGCGACTGCACCTTAATCAGTGTGAGATTGGTTTGGGCTCAACTACATTACAGTACGAAGTTAACTTGTAGTAGGCTAGAGTTTGTAGCGGCTTAATACAATGTGGTGTTCAAATCTGGACTAGGTCCCGGGGTTTTTCTTCATTTGCGGTTTCCTAGTTAACAAAATTTCTGGTGTCTGTGTTATTTCTTTTCCGCATTATATTTTATACATAATTGTAATATCACAGGTTGTGCGTAGTTCAATCAATTAGATTATCCAACCTTTGGTTGTTGATATAAATGGATTGACACTTGAACATTGGGAATTCTAATCCCCACACCTCCCATGTGAGACTAGTTGCGACTAGAGTCGATTCTTCTTTAACCTAGTTTTTCCTAAAAACATTATAGGTTAACGACTTAAAGACTTCATTAGGATTCTAATGCTAGACCCAACTATTTTCTCTGTAGTTGCGTGTTCTGATCTTACTTTGTTCTATCGTATTGAGTATTATCTTATCTAAGATTTGCTCGAGATTTAATCTCCAATAGGTAAGATAAAAAGTAGTCACAAACATATTCGTCTATCCTTTGTGATTCCACAATATCTTGTTTCGCTACCATATGATTAATATTATTGTGAGATGATTGATATTACTAGGTTGTTCTTCGGGAATATAAGTCCGGTGTATCAATTGGTTCATGTTCACCTTGACTTATCAAAAGAGGGAACAAAAACTCGTAGGTATTTCTGTGGGAGACATATTTATCTATTCAATAGACTTTTGTGTGTGAGACAGAGTTGTTTATCAAATCTTCGACATTGGGTCGTAGCAACTTTTAGTTGTGGGTGAGATCAGCTAAGTGAATCAAGTGCGCAGAATCCGGCGTGGTTCAAGAGGCGTAAGGAACGCGATTGCACCTTAATCAGTGTGAGATTGGTTTGGGCTCAACTACATTCCAGTACGAAGTTAACTTGTAGTAGGCTAGAGTTTGTAGCGGCTTAATACAATGTGGTGTTCAAATCTGGATTAGGTCCCGGGGTTTTTCTGCATTTGCGGTTTCCTCGTTAACAAAATTTCTGGTGTCTGTGTTATTTCTTTTATTCATTGTATATTTATATAATTGAAATATCACAGGTTATGCGTAGTTCAATCAATTGATGAATCCAACCTTTGGTTATTGATTGAAATTGATTGATGCTTGGATATTGGTCTTTGGTACCATCCAAGTTAATTTCTCATATTGATCTGGCTCACAGATTTTTGTCTGTTCGATTGCAGATTGATTTGAGAAATTGAGATATAACTCTTGGATTTATTTTTCTTGATTGAGTCTGACTATCTAGTTGATTCTCTTGGAAATATATTGGAGTTTGTCCATACAGATTCCCTAAACGAAATATTGGGTGTGGTTGTTAGACCCTCGCTTTTTTAATATGTATCAGAGCAGGAAAACACGATAAACCTAATAAGTTTGTGCTTCATTGTTCCCAAAGACTGTACCTATGGGAAATCTCCTTGAGAAATTTGTTATGGGCATCTGTGGCACATACCAGAAATCTTCAAAGATTGTTCAGAGTTTATTCTTGTCTAGAGTGCTGGTCTCTCAAGATAATCTCACATCATCTAAGACATTGGAAATCCTAGATGATGGAAAATAATCTAAAGGAAAAATTAAAGATTCCTTTGAAAAGGTTCGTTGCAGGAAACGTGTGAATAAAAGCTCAAGGATATGGAACCTTACTAGACTTTTTATTAATATTTTTGAGGAATACTATCGAGATGGATCAATTGAAAAAGATCTGTTTATGGCTTTTGAAAACGTTTTCAAATCTCTCGAACGACTTGTCTTAATTAAGGAAAAGGTTTGTGCTGGAAAAAATTCTAATTCTGTCATTCGAGGCACAAATTCGAGTTTTGGAAACAACTCGGTCAAAATCGATATAAAGATTTTTCAGGTGGTGTTGCAAGTTCCACCCATTGGAAAACTCCTTCCTTTAATTATAAGGAGTCAAAAATTTCAAATAACCCTGAGTATCATCATTACTATGATAATACTTCTGGTATATTTCACAAATATCGACCAGAGAAGATGCATGAGGATTCCTCTTCTCATCTTGCCTCTTGGTAACAAGATTGGCGTCACCCCATTTGTATATAACTTGGAATGGGGCAACTAACGGTCTGATTTGTTTTGTGTCTTTGTATTATGGGTTAGTTTCCTTGAAAAAAACTCGTTCGACAGAATTTTTCTGTCCACCTAACGTTAATAGAAAGTTGATTTCAAGGATTACCAAAATTCCTTTGGGTAATTTTCGCCTTCCTAGACCAAGGGAAGAAAGACCATCTTATGAAACCATTTCTAATGGTCTTTGTGGCAAGAGTGTTGATTGGATTGAAGGGAAATTTCCTACTAATTATCTTAAGTCTTGCTTTGATGTCTTTCGGAAAACTTGGTATATCTAATCTTTGTCCCTCCATAATTGAGAACTCTCGGTGGAGTCGTGAATTTGCGGAGTTAGTCTATTTCCTTGAATTGGTTTCTCGAAGTCTTGATATTTGTGGATTCATCATTCTTCAAATGCTCTCAATGACGTCATCCAACAAGAAGTTAGGCTTTCCTTGCTTAATTAAGCACATTTGTCGAGCATATTCTATTGCTCCTATTGGCAACTCTATTGGAACTCCCAAATTTGTTCTTCCTTGTACTTTCAAACGTATGAAGGAGAATGCTTGCAAAAGACAAAGATGTGATTCCCTTGACTGTTCTTGTGATCCTACCACCTTGAGTATTCTTCATCAAATTTACAAGGGTGTGTGTAAGATCAATTCCAAGGTAAAATGTGTGCAAGAACAATTACGTGTGATTGCTACTAAGTTACCCGAAATCAAGGAAGATATGGATATTGTTCAAGCCTCTTGGATGGTTTCCGATGATGAAGTCGATGATTAAATTCTAAAGTTTATTTGGAAGATGATATTGCAGTATTAATCTTTATTGGTTTTATATATTGCAAAAATTGGTATGGGATATGTGTGTTTGCGTCCGTGAACTATGATTGTCCCATATATGTCAAAAGTTAAGTCTATTGTGTCATTATCCAAATAGTGATGGAAAATAGAATGAACTTTTGAGTTGCAAATATTAAGTCTATGATATCATTATGCAAATATTGATGAAAAATAGAATGAATCTTTGAATATTCCGCAGTATTGATCTTTCCCTGATCCACTTCTATGTGAAAGTACTGTATGGCTCCGCAAGTTCTCTTATGTCGAGTATTTCCGATTAAATTAGTCATGGGTTCTCTTGTGGTTAATTTAATTGAGTTTTCTGGATACAAATTCATGTTTCATGTGATTTGTTAATGTCCAAAGAAATCCTTCTTTTTTTTGTAAAAGTAAGGTCGCTCTTGTTGTTCTTTCGGGAATGACATTTTATGGGGGAGAGTTCTTAATTGAACTTGTGCTTAATATCCAGATCTTTGTGGGGAGTGCGGCTGTGGAATATTGTACGAGTTTTCTTGCATCTTTATAAACTCATTGATGAATACACTAAGTTTTGACTATGTGAAATCATCGAAACAAAGTTGATATGTTCTTTTTTAATCATGAAGTATCTCTATGAGAATTTCATTATGATCCCACTAGTTTTCGTACCTTTGCCAATTTATATTTACAAAAAGGGGAGAATTATTGTGTAGTTCACACTACAAATATATATGTTTTACGGATCATTACGTAAGGGGGAGCAGTTTTCATTGTGAGATGAAGTATTGACTAGGGGGGGTGATACATATCACCGTAGTCAAAGTTGTGATACAATTGGACTTTGATGATGTGTAATAATACTATGACACTGTATAACATTAATTGAGAACAATGGTTTTCTTATTGTTATGGAATGAATCTTCAACAACTATGATGCTTAGTTGAACACGTTCAGAATCACTGGAGTACTTGAAAGTGACGAAGATTTCGAGTAATGTTGAAGAACCAAGAAAATAAAGCATTTAGATGAGAAGCTACAAAGTTTATTTATTTTGTAATCCATATGTATTGGTAGTTTTGTCACTAAAATTGACAAATGGGGAGATTGTTAGAGCATTGCTCGGTCGAACTCGCAAGCGTTGTCATCTCAAGGTTGTTTGTCAAGTTTAGTTGCCAAAACTATAAGTCTTGATTTCTAGTCTACTTATAGCTATGTCTCGGATCAGGATAGAATGTGTACTTGAGCTTTAGACTTCACGGCGTTCATCGATTGAAGACGAAGAACTACTAAGGGGAGCTTGTGGAACTTCATCAACAAAAGGTATGTGGATATTTGAACTCATTTATCACTCAGAAGTCTATTTCGATTCTATCTCCTATTGAGACAAAAGTCGTATAACTATATAGACTTTATATTATACACATTTGCTATTTCGAGCTGAGTTTAACTCGCTTACATATTTCTCGAAATATATGTTGGTAAGATTTCGCTTTAACAAAGTTCATCTTTATTTTTGACTAAAGTCAAAAGATGATCATGTGAAAATCGCCTGGTAACATCTTACATGATTTGTGTGAGACAGTCATTTGATATGGACTCGGAATATTTCGTATTGATCTATTGATCACTTGAAAATTGCTTTGAAGCTAATAGTTTGTGTGAGACTGCTATTCCCGTCTTCCAAGAATATTTCAATGATTAACATGGAGTTTAGAACGATTAACCATTGGTTGGATATAACACAGTATGCGTACTTGTATGTTGCAAGTTATTCCAAGTCCTGGAACCATAGTATGCATACCCGTATGCGTACTGGTTTGATAGTTGAAGTCCGGGAATTCAACTGAGTTTGGTCATGCACGACAGTATGCGTACCCGTTCGCATACTGGCGAACCCAGACCAAGTCCGGCTACTTAGGTATGCGTACCCGTTTGCATACTTGAGTGGGTTAAGTTCTAAAATCGGTTTGTTCATGAACAAATACATTTATATAATAAAGAATGCAAGGTTTTGCAAACCGTGGCTATAATGTTCATGAGTTGATTCGAGTGAATCAAAATCGATTTTCCTTCGATTGTGTCTTGTATACTTCTATGAGAATATAAAAAATTGAACAAATCTAGAGCTAGTTTCATTTGAGTCATTTGAACTAGTTGTGATTAAGATGAACAAGGTTGATATGAAAGTGTTCATATGTCTAACTTCGGTTAATTATTGTTGATCTAACTAAGTGCACACGTTTAGGTACGGTTACTCATATCTAAATGAAGTCACATTTCATTTGTGTATAACAATCTAAGTTCAATCTAACGTTTGAAAGATATTAGCTTGACTCTAATCAGGTTTTCATCTAACGGTGAATATTGAATGCTTTGCTACCAAGGTAGCATTGATTGCAAACCCCGATTTGAAGACTATATAATTAACGGAGAACTCTAGCAACTTGGAATCCTAACACCCACACCTCCTATGTGATACTAGTTGCGACTAGAGTCGATTATCCTTTAACCTAGAATTTTACTAAAACCATTATAGGTTAAAGACTTAAATACTTCATTGGGATTCTGAATCCAGACCTCTATAGTTGCGTGTTCTGATCTTACTTTATTGTATCGTATTGAGTACTATCTTCTCTAAGATTTGCTCGAGATTTAATCTCATACTATAGGTAAGATAAAAAGTAGTCACAAACATCTTCATCTCATCGTTTGTGATTCCAAAATATCTTGTTTCGCTACCATACGATTAGCTATTACTAGGCTGTTCTTCGGGAATATAAGTCTGGTGTATCAATTGGTTTCTGTTCACCTTGATTTATCAAAAGACTGAACAAAAAAATCGTAGGTATTTCTGTTGGAGACAGATTTATCTATTCAATAGACTTTTGTGTGTGAGACAGATTTGTTTATCAAGTCTTCGACTTTGGGTCGTAGCAACTCTTAGTTGTGGGTGACATCAGCTAAGGGAATCAAATGCTCAGAGTCCTGCTGGGATTCAGAGGCGTAAGGAATGCGAATGTACCTTGATCAGTGTGAGATTGGTTAGGGATCCACTACATTCCAGTCCGAAGTTAACTTGGAGTAGGCTAGTGTCTGTAGCGGCTTAATACAGTGTTGTTCAAATCTGGACTAGGTCCCGGGGTTTTTCTGCATTTGCGGTTTCCTCGTTAACAAAACTTCCGGTGTCTGTGTTATTTCTTTTCCGCATTATATTTTATATAGAATTGTAATATCACAGGTTGTGCGTAGTTCAATCAATTAGATTATCCAACCTTTGGTTATTGATATAAATGGATTGACACTTGAACATAGGGAATCCTAATCCCCACACCTCCTGTGTGATATTAGTTGCGACTAGAGTCGATTCTTCTTTAACCTAGGTTTTTCCTAAAAATATAATAGGTTAACGACTTAAAGACTTCATTAGGATTCTGATGCTAGACCCAACTATTTTCTCTGTAGTTGTGTGTTCTAATCTTACTTTGTTCTATCGTATTTAGTACTATCTTCTCTAAGATTTGCTCGAGATTTAATCTCCAATAGGTAAGATAAAAAGTAGTCACAAACATCTTCGTCTAATCCTTTGTGATTCCACAATATCTTGTTTCGCTACCATATGATTAAGATTATTGTGAGGTGATTGATATTACTAGGATGTTCTTCGGGAATATAAGTCCGGTGTATCAATTGGTTCCTGTTCACCTTGATTTATCAAAAGAGGGAACAAAAACTCGTAGGTATTTCTGTGGGAGACATATTTATCTATTCAATAGACTTTTGTGTGTGAGACATATTTATATAATTGAAATATCACAGGTTGTGCGTAGTTTAATCAATTGGTGAATCCAACCTTTGGTTGTTGATTGAAATTGATTGATGCTTGGATATTGATCTTTGGTACCATTTCTCATATTAATCTGGCTCACAGATTTCAGTTTGTTTGATTGCAGATTGATTTGAGAAATTGAGATATAACTCTTGGATTTATTTTTCTTGATTGAGTCTGACTGTCTAGTTGATTCTCTTGGAAATATATTGGAGTTTGTCCATACAGATTGCCTAAATGAAATATTGGGTGTGGTTGTTAGACCCCCGCTTTTTCAACACCAACTAAGAGTTGCTTCAACTCAATTGAAGACTTTAATCCGAATCTGCCTCCCACAGATTAATCCTATATAATTGATTTCCCGATTACGATTGAAACATATGATCAAAATCAATCGTTTGATCAAGGTGATGTGAATTGATAGGAATTTGACAAAAGTCTAGCTATTCGCAAAATCCGGACTAATGCAACCCGAAGTGCATCCTACATTATTATTCACCTCACAAGTATAAAACTTGTGGAATCAACAAAGTTTAGGACGAAGAGAACTTTGATGATTTCTATCTATCTTGATCGATAGAGCAAGCTCTACAAACAAGCAAGATCAGGATACTCAAGTTATCAAGGAAGTCTTTCTAGTCGTTAAACCCTAAAAGGGTTAGGAAGAGGACGACTCTAGATACAACTAGGGACACACCAAAAAGTAATATCGGTATTCAAAGATACCAGATGCTTGAAGTTCCCCTTTTATAGACATTCAAAGCATAGGTTGCTTTCGGTTTAAGCTAAGATAGCTTTGGAACCAAGCACATAATGTCCACCTTTAAATGAATCTTTGAATCTGATTTACATAAGCAAGATATACACTCTGTTTAGGTGAGACCGCAACCGAACCGTGTACGAAGATTATGTTCAATATGGTTAGCCGAAACTAGCCGGTTTGAACTTAAAAGCTTAATCTTCATTTTCATAAACACATAAGACATTAACTTTGAGTCACAAACATGTGATCAATTAAGTCTAGTGTTTTCAAAGAATAAATCAAATGTTAATTATCTCGTAGAAATAATTTGCACACACTTGAAAATATAATCGACATGGTTAGTAGGTGTACAATGTACAAATACCATTGCCGTTTGTGAGTCGGTTTAGTCACAATACACATACCGGTTTGTGAAATTTTAACTAAAACTAGAGTTTCAGAGTTCACAGAAATTTTTAGGCATGCGTACCACTTTGGAAACTTTCCACCAAACCAAAGTTTCGGAGTTCTCACAACTTTTTAGGCTTGCGTACTAGTTTGCAAACTTTAAGACTGTCGCCGGTTCCGGAGTTCACAGAACTAAATCGGTTTGCGTATCGGTTTGGAAACGCTATCGAGTTCAGGAACACATAACTATTTTGGTTTGCGTATCAGTTTGGATACTCACCTCGATTCCGTAACCACAGTTCAAGAATGGTTTGCATACAAGTAGTATGCATACCGATCTAGTTAACGAGTTAGACAGATTTTCATATGATGTGTATAAGGATATGTGTATCACAAATATGTAAGACGATATGTATAGATACTCCGCTACGTGTACGAGTACATGTAATACGGGTTCAGACATATAGAAACTACCCCAGTTTGTAAGGAAGATAACATTGTCTTGTATCCGAATATATAGTAGTTCTATATTTCTCTTTAAATCGATTTGGAACATTCCCGAATAACATCAATGACACATATCACTGTTTCATGCTATTTTCAAACGATAAACTTGAATCATGATTTTGATTCCGAACAATAAATTGTCCTTAACCGAAATTCATCAAGTTTAATAAATGTTCATTAAGCTTAGTCATTATATTTCGAGAAATCCGCTAACTTGATAATTAGTTCTGGCTCGAAATTCTTGTCTATGCATACTAGTCTAATTAGTTTTGCGACACCGTCTCAAATGATAAAAAAGTGAATATAACTTGAGATATAGGTGGTTTAGTCTCCACTTACCTTTTGTTGATGAAGTTCTCCAAAAGCTTCGGTTGATCTTCGCCTTCAAACGGTAGAACGCGATGATGACTGCCGTGATCCACTGTTTCACAACTACATTTCTATCATAGTCTGAGACTTAACTAATTGTAGACTAGAAATCAAGATATAATTTTGACAACTAAATTTGACAACAAGCTTGAGATAGCAACACTTGTGAGTTCAACCGAGCAATACTCTAACAACAACACATAATGGTTTTTCTAGTTTATTTTAAATTTATATAGCGTGTGCATTGTACATCAAAGGAAAGCATGTGTACCTGTGGTTGAGTGTTTATAAATGAATATTGAAGTTTGATTCTTGCAAGGCAGTTTTCTGAAAGAAATTAAAAAAAGTGATTGAACGAACTGGGATGGACCTAATTCTCTAGAACATTAAAACAAAATTGAACTTCCAAATGCAGATAGGCTTGGTATTGCGATCAGAAAAGACCCTATACACGCTGTCGGGCCTTGTGTGCATGCACCTGTGATACTGACTCAGGATCGTTTATAAATCTCAATCACTACAAAACCGAGATGAAAGCGCCATTTCTAAATTTGAGTTTCTGGAAGAACATTAACAAGAAGAAAAAATCACACATAACTCAATTGAGACTTTTGTTACGACAATAATCTTGGAGGAACAAATTGAAGATTTGAGGGATTTTAGAAGATAAGAAAATACAATTAATCTCATGCGAGATTTTTCTTCAATAAGAATAACATATAAGGAAAATGAGATGTAATTGAGGAATCAATCAATTCAATTGGGAAAAACATTCAAACTTTTTGTGATAGTTGGAGAAAACAACAAAGAAGATGAACAAGTCATGAGCACAGGAGACACAAAAAAATATGAAGCTGGTCAAAATAAATTTAGAGTAGACTTAAATGAAATGATGAACTGATAATGGTGGTTAAGAACATGTGATAAAGAGTCATTATTAGGTTAATATAACTATGATGAACGAAAAAAATCTAGATCGTGTCTGGCGATATTCCGACTCGCCTTGTACGTAATGACAGACCTGTTTATAACATTGCTCGGTTAAACCAACAAGTGATGGTATGTCAAGCTTGTTTTCAATATTGGATAACCAAAATAATTTATTGATTTTTGTTTACTAAAGTTAGCCTCGAACTAGATTTATATTTAAGTAGTTGAGTAAATCGTCAAATATCCTTGAAGATTGAAGACCGAAGATCACGATGACATCAACAAAGACTGACCATTTACTCATTATTTCTACGATTTTATCTTTTGAGACAATGTCGTATGGCTATAGTATATGATAATTTACAAAGAAGAAGTTTCGAGTTAAAGCTTGTACTTCACCAATATCGAAACACGAACTAAAGCATTTGATGTACACAGGATTTATCTCGTTTGAGGTTGAGAATAATTCTTATTATTCAACAATCGATGTTTGCGAATGAAGGTCCTGAAAATATTAAGTTGCAATAGAATTCGCAAATTGAAAATAGTAATTCACGAACTGCGCACAAAAATTGATGTTACTGAACTCGAAGTGTTTAAGAGTTTGCAAATTGATTTTTATAGTTAGCGAACTGTACACTTTTGAACATATTCCTGGAACTCGTGAAATTGAATATGAGTTGTCGAACTAGTTTTCCTATAGTTTGTGAATTGTTCATGTAATTGCTTAAATCTAACCATCACACCCAGGTAGAGATAAACTCACTACGAAGCTAAAACATAAGCAAAGAAACATTAGAGAAATAACTTGTACTTCATTGATATAATCTTCATGTTGGATCATCGAGGAGATCAAAGGTAGGATCCTTAGCTTTGGGGCTAAGGATGCTTGAGAGAGCATCTCCTCAATGATACGATACAACCTAAGAGAGTTTTTTTACTATGTTACATGCACTCTAAAGTATTCCTAGACATCTAGAGTATTCCTTGACATGGACTTGGGATTGATGCCTTTACATAATACTATCCTTAACGATTAAAGAGTATATATAGAATATGTGATCCACATTCTGCATGTTTTTTCATTAACCAGGGAGATGAGATAATCTCCAGTAGTTCCTGGGAGAGGAGATAACCTGGTTCTCTTGTGTGTAGTCTATTGTTGGATGATGTGCTTATTTCTTTGGAGTATGGACGCAATAAAAAGGCAATGGATTATCTTACTGCCAGCTACACGATGCATGGACTTGAATAGAGATGTATGTAATGAGGTGACTGGTGAGTACATTTCAATAAAAAGTAACAGATATATAAAGATGATATCTGAAAACATATTTGATTATCTGGAGTTATATGTAATTAGTAATATGTAATATCTGATTATTGCCTGACGAAGAAGCGAATTACATAGAAGAGATATATGATTTCATTGAAAACTAAGTTTCTTAACTATCTTGGTTGTTGGATAAACCCAAGAAATTTTTTATACTCCCTAGTTTTATTTTCAGTGACGTGGATAAAATAACGACACCTCTTTCTGTCACATTAATCTGCCACAGCACAACCAACAACATTATCTCCATATCCAATCCATTGAACCAACACAAAGCATCACCATATTCTTCCACCTGCTTCAACTCAGCTCAGATATACTTCAAAAGCTTCATTGTCATTGACTGCAACATCATATGCAGCACAAACTCGAACCAATCCTGCATTCATCTGACTTCTCAGCTGCAATAACTTCAAAACCACCAGTTCAGCTCCATCTCTATCTCCATTTGCAGTACCAATTCCTTAATCCGCCAGAACAAACCCAAGACTGCCTTCATTGCCATTTGTTGTTGCAGTGACCAATTTCAACCATTCTTAGTATGCAGAGTAGCCAAATCTCCGATCAAAGCAATACCACATCAAGAGTTCCAACACCATTTACCTGAAATTTGAGATTACAATTGCCAATTTCTCATTCTTCTCGGATTCAGTTCAATCTTCTGAGTTCACTTGAATCCCAAAACACCTAATTAATGACATCAGAACTCAAAACCCTTGTAGTCTTCTTAGCTTCATGAATCCATCAAAACCCATCTCAGATTACTTCTTCTAATCTTCAATTTCGACCTCAGACACAACCATCTCGCTGTAACAATCCAATTCATTCCAAACCCAACTCCAGTTTCTGTTAAAACCCAGATTTCTTCATTACAGTAGCATACTCGAACGCCCATATCTTCCACTCATCAAATATCAGTCCAACCCAACAATACTCATCGAGTTCTGCACAATTTCTGATTCAAATCTCATTTTGAATCAGTACCAACTTCAGTTACTCGATCTTCTTTGTCTTCTCCATTGATTTTCATTCAACAACAACCCAGTTATCTTGATTCTCTTCCAAGTTCCTCTCTGTTAATTTATCTCTCCCTTTCTCTGAATTTCTCTCAATCTAGTCTCTCAGCAGTAACAACGGCAGTTGCTGCTTTTCTTCTCTAAATTAGGGGATAATGATTGAGAAATCATTTTTTCTGATTTTTAGGGTTGTGTAGGAAATGAAAGTGATTCAGCTACCAGGTGAGGCAGATAAGGGCCAATCAATAATTTCTCTAGACATTCGCTCATTATATAGGGGCCACCAAGGTCTTCCCCTTGCTTCTTTAGACTAAGCTGCAGTGGTTGTCTCCTTTCTCCTACATTGTGCAACCTTAGCCCGCTCCTAGTATCACTCGTCGTGAATTGACCTTTTTGCCTTTTACGTTCCAAATGTACGATTTCTCCTTCTTTTGCTCAAAAGGATTCCATTGCACCTAATAACTCAAAACTAAACATAAGAGATGCAATTCACAAAGATAATAGCAAAGAAAACATAAATACTAGATATAAAATTAGGTGTTTTACAACACCTATCAAATTCCCCCACACTTAGACTTTGCTAGTCCTCGATCAAATCAAACAAAACTTATTCTAAAGGATACATACAACTCCATCTCATGAGGGTTTACTAGAGATATACCCACAAAACGTACTTTTCCAACTTACTAGTTCTCCGTAATGAAAGCATTCAACGCGCTAAGAAGACATAAAGATTATGCACACTAGTCATAAGAAGTTAGACATGTAAATGAACACAATCTCATCCTTAAATGTTGAGAGAGAAATAACAATCCCTTCTCGAAAGAAATTCGGGTTCGGAGTGATCAAAAATCTCGACTCTGCCTCGCAAGAAAGGGTTTTATGATATTGCTCTCAATAGTAAATAGCTCTTTATGGGTCACACATGTGTCGAGGTAGGAATCACGATAGAATCCTGCGACACGTTGAATGGTAGGAAGGCAAAAACCCTCCGAATTGTTTTGAAAACCCACATCTTTTATTCATTTTGAAAACCCTTTTTTTTCTGACGATCTCTAAGAAAGGAAATCAACCACTTAACGAAGGTGGTAATATGCTTACTTACCTCGTTATCCGTTCGGCGTGCAGTTAGCACCACTCTCACAGCATCCATAGAAACGTCTTCGGTCTTCAATCTTTGTCTTCATCTGCGTCTTCGGTCTTCAACTCTTGATGATGAAATCTTGAACTTCGTAGAATCTTGACAATGTGATTCTTTCCTCTAATTCCTTGTTGCTTGAAACCTCATTACAGGTATTTCTTCTTCCATTGGCTTTATTGAATAAATAAAAAACCAAAAACGAACTAAACAAACCAAAATATGATGCAATTAATTTTTTCTTTCTTTTTTTTCTTTTCTTTTCTTTTTTTTTTCTTTTTTTCTTTTTTTTTTCTTTTCACTTTTTTTTTATAAGAGACCTAGCATAATGGTGACCATGTCTCGATTTTTTTTTCTTCAAGATAAAGTAAATACAAAATGAAATAAAACAAAGTAAACAAAACTAATAATGTACCTAACAAAATTTCTCGTCTTTTTTTTTTTCACTTTTTTATAAGAGACCTAGCATAATGGTGACCATGTCTCAATTTTTTTTTTTGAGACAAGAGAAAATAAAATACAAATTAACAAATAAAAATAAAGATAAAATAAAATACAAAGGCCACGGTGTAAGTACTTTACCGCTCGATTCTTCACAACTTGTATGTCTCGAGATCATAAACTTCTTGACTCTCATCTTGATAATATTCTCTCTCGTACAATAGTCTTCAACTTGTAAAAATTCTGCTCCTTGTCTTGTTGCTATACTTAAATCTGAAATCTGCTCATTTCTGTAACGTTGCTTGTAAACCTTAAACGTCTTCAACTTTCCTTCGAATTTGTGATGCTCTTCTTGTTGATGATGATGGTGTTTCTATGGACCTGTTGGTGTAGAGAGAGATGGATGGTGCTAACTGCGAACAAGATTACAAGTGGCATGTAAGTTAGCAATTCGATTTCACCATTCATGATTGATAAAATAGCACTCAAGAGATTAAAATAGTGTTTCTATTGGTGGGAGGTTGGGTAGCTCACCATTCTACCCGGAGTTTACGTACGGTGACACACACTCTAAAAGCACATATTTAGACAGGTACAAAGAAGTGAAGGTCGGTGTCTCTCATGATGTAACATGGGTAGTCTCCATTATAGGGGATCACAAATCTAATACCGAATTCAGTCTGCACCTCATTTTCCACTGGGATGGTTAAATCCAACTTTAACTCTCATACAAGTAAGAAACCCGATCATGTTCTCTGTCATCCTAAGTTCAGTCACTCTTATGAGAATCTCGATGTAATCTTAGCGACATGTATACTATGTGACTCTAAATTAACTACAAGTTGGAGTTTTCTTATTCACTATTTTACACAAAAGTTAAAAATTTCATGAAATATTTACAATGCAAATGCTTAACCACTCCCCCACACTTAAACTTTACATTGTCCTCAATGTAAATTGAATCGTCCAAAGAAAGTCAAGGTGGGAAATCCTATATAATAATGTGACAAGAAATCAGAAAAAGTAAAAACAAAACAAGACAAGAAAGACCAAAAACAAGAAAATAAATAAATACAAGACAAGAAATACTCATCCTATGGGTTGCCTCCCATTTAGCGCTTGGTTTAAAGTCGTCAGCCCGACTATCTCCTTGATTTCTATGCCTCCTCCAGAGGGAATGCATCCACAAAGTTAGCTCCTTCCACCACTTCGGAAGTGAAATTCTCATAATATGGTTTCAATCGGGGCCCATTAACTTTAAGTTCCTTTCCTGTAGCTATGCTACGAATTTCTACTGTACCATGAGAAACCACATTAGTAACAATAAAAGGTCCAATCCAACGTGACTTTAATTTACCCGGAAATAAATGCAAGCGAGAATTAAGCAAAAGCTTTCTGCCCAATGCAAAATTGTTTCCTAGAAATCATGTTATCATGAAAGGCCTTCGTTTTCTCCTTGTAAATGCGCGAGCTTTCAAATGCATCATTGTGAACCTCCTCTAGCTCTTGGAGTTGTAACTTCCTTTGCTTTCCAGCCTCATCCATCTCCATATTGCACTGCTTAATAGCCCAAAACGTCTTATGCTCAATTTCAACGGGTAAATGACAAGGTTTACCATACACAAGCCTAAAGGGAGACATCCCGATAGGTGTATTATATGCGGTTCTATAAGCCCACAAAGCATCATTAAGTCGCATGCTCCAATCTTTCCTTGTTGGATTCACCGTCTTCTCTAGAATGGATTTCACCTCCCGGTTAGACACCTCGGCTTGTCCATTTGTTTGGGGATGATAAGGTGTTGCAATCTTGTGCGACACATTGTACTTCTTCAACAAGGTTTGTAAAATCCTATTTTTGAAGTGAGAACCCCCATCGCTAATTATGGCCCTTGGAATTCCAAACCTTGCAAATATATTAGTTTGCACAAAATCCGAAACCACTTTAGAATCATTAGTTGGGGTGGCCTTAGCTTCCACCCATTTCGATACATAATCAACAGCAAGTAAGATATAAAAATTCCCATGAGAGTTGACAAAAGGACCCATAAAATCAATACCCCATACATCGAAAACTTCAATAAATTGAATAAAAATTTGTGGCATTTGATTTCGGGCACCTAGATTGCATGTTCTTTGGCACCTATCACAAGTTGTACAAAATATATATGCATCCTTGAACAAGGTTGGCCAGTAGAAACCGCTTTCAAGTACCTTGTGAGCAGTTCTCTTACTCCCAAAATGTCCTCCGCAAGCATAAGAGTGACAAAAAGACAAGATAGAATTAAATTCAGATTCGGGAACGCACCTTCGTAATACTTGGTCACTACCTTGTTTCCATAAGTATGGATCATCCCACATGTATTGGTTCCCTAACCTCTTAAGTTTGCCCCTCTTAGCACGAGACAAGTTCTTTGGGATTTGTTTAGACACCAAGTAATTCACAATATCAGCATACCATGGTTCTCCAAAGGCAATAGAGAATAGTTGCTCATCCGGGAAACTTTCACGCAATGGGATAGCTTCCTTGTCCACAGCAAGACGGCTCAAATGATCCGCAACGGTGTTCTCAATTCCTTTCTTGTCCTTGATTTCAATATCAAACTCTTGCAAGAGCAAAAACCATCGTATGAGCCTCCGTTTCGCTTCTTTCTTCATTAGCAAGTACCTAAGTGCTGCATGATCAGAAAAGACAACAACTTTTGTACCAATTAGATAAGAGCGAAACTTTTCCAAAGCAAAAACAATAGATAATAACTCTTTTTCAGTGGTTGTGTAGTTTCGTTGGGCATCATTTAACGTTATAGAAGCATAATAAATAGCATGAGGTATCTTCCCCACACGTTGCCCAAGCACCGCACCAACCGCATAGTCACTTGCATCACACATGAGATCAAAAGGCTTGCTCCAATCTGGTGGTTTAATGATAGGGGTTGAAATCAAAAGTTCTTTCAAACGATTGAATTCCGCCATACACTTTTCATCAAAGTTAAAAACCACATCTTTTTGCAATAAGTTGCAAAGTGGTGATGCTATCTTGGAAAAGTCTTTGATAAATCTACGATAAAAACATGCATGACTAAGAAAAGAGCGTATCTACCTCACCGTAGTGGGAGGGGTTAAAGCACGAATAAAGCCTATTTTAGATTTATCGATTTCCCAGCCTTTAGAAGATATTATATGGCCTAAAACTATGCCATGAGTTACCATGAAATGGCACTTCTCCCAATTTAGCACAAGATTTGTTTCAACACATCGTTCAAGGATTAGTGAAAAGTTGTGCAAACAAAGGTCAAATGAATCACCAAAGACACTAAAGTCATCCATAAATACTTCGATTATGTTTTCAACATATTCTGAGAAGATACTTACCATACACCTCTGAAAGGTAGCTGGAGCATTACACAAGCCAAAAGGCATCCTTCTATAAGCAAAAGTACCGAAAGGACAAGTAAGAGTGTACAGATAAACGTTCAAGCATTTGATCAATAAAAGGCAATGGAAAATGATCCTTCCTAGTGGTGGCATTCAATTTCCAGTAATCAATACAAACCCTCCAACCGGTTTGCACACGAGTTGGGACAAGTTCATTCTTATCATTCTCCACCACCGTCACACTTGATTTCTTTGGTACTACTTGTACCGGGCTCACCCACTTGCTATCGGATATGGGGTAGATAACACCCACGTGCAAAAGCTTTAGTATCTCCTTTTCCACAAGTTTCATCATGGGAGGTCTCAAACGACGTTGTGCATCCCTTGTAGGCTTTGCATCGTCCTCCAAACGGATTTTGTGCATACAAACGGCAGGGCTTATACCCTTGATATCAGCAATTGTCCATCCTATGGCCGTCTTGTACTTCCTTAACACCATTAGAAGTTTTTTCTCATGTAATTCACTAAGCTTGTTAGAAACAATCACAGGTAAATCTTCCTTGTCACCCAAGTATAAGTATTTTCGGTGATCGGGAAGAGGTTTCAATTCTAACTTTGGAGATTTAACAATGGAAGGTACAAGCTTTTCATCACTGCATGGTAAGAAAATAAAAGATATATTATGAGTTTCCGGGCATCCTTATAGTGAATTAAGATCACCAAAGGCTTCCTTGACTTCATTAACACACTCTACACCACTATCCATGGATGTAGTTAAAACGGTTTCCAAAGCATCTTCACCATTCAATTCAAACACTTGTTGTGCCAATGTATCCATAACATCAATGGAGAAACAAGAGTGGACATCACTAGGATATATCATCGTCTCGAAAATGTTGAAACGTATTTTTTCTCCATCAAACTCCATAGTTAGCGTTCCCTTGTCCACATCAATAATGGTTTTCGTCGTTTTCATGAAGGGACGCCCAAGTAGCAATGGAAGAGACGAGTCTGGTGACCCTTCATTCATCTCTAACATGCAAAGTCAGCTGGAAATACAAGTTGATTAACCTGCACAAGAACATCCTCAACAATACCCATTGGGTAAACATTAGAGCGATCGGATAATTGCAATACAATTCCAGCCTTTTTAAGAGGACCTAACTCAAGTGAATTGTACATGGATGCAGGCATAACATTAACGGATGCACCTAAATCCAACATAGATTTGTTAAATGTGGTGTTACCAATTGTGACTGGAATGTCAAAGCTACCGGGATCCTTACATTTTAGTGGGAGTTTGTGTTGTAAGATTGTCGAAGCATTCTCCCCTACACTTAGCACTTCATTACCTTTGAGCCTTTGCTTATTGGTACACAAGTCCTTCAACACCTTCGCATACTTGGGAACTTGCTTGATAGCATCAATGAGTGGTATGTTCACATGGATCTTCTTTAGAACGTCTAAAATCTCCTTTTCTAGTTCCGCCTTCTTGGAGTTTGCAAATCTGCGAGGAAAAGGTAAAGGAGGAACATAAGTAGAAACCAGAGTTTTAGAGTTAGGAATAGGTACCTCAGAAGTTTGGGGAGAATCATCACTCTTCTCCTCCAAAAAAGGTTCCTTTGGTGTTTCCACCTTTCCCGAATCAGTAACCTCGGGTTGCACAAGTTGTGTACCACTTCTCAACGTAATAGCATTGACACCCACTTTTGGGTTAATGGGTTGAGAAGGGAGTTTCCAACTATTTTGTGCCTTTAATTTGTTTATATCCATCGCCATGGAGCCCATTTGTGTCTGCAACTCCTTGATAGCACTCTTAGTTTCTTGCTGACTTTCTTTAAACATGGTAGAAATGCCTTGCATAAACGTTTGAAGCTTTGCATCGATATCGGAACCTTGATTTTGAGTTGCTTGTTGTGTTTGTGGTTGCTGAAATTGTTGTTGTTGCGGATGGAATTGTTGTTGTTGTGGTTGAAATCCACCCGAACGGTTGAAAGTAGGTTGTTGGACTACACCTTGCTTGTTGGCATAGCTAAAATTTGGATGATCTCTCCATCCCGGATTGTAAGTGTTGGAGTAGGGATCATACCGTCTTTGCTTATTTGGAAAGACCGCGCTAGCTTGCTCCAAATCTTCACCATATGAAGGTAAAATAACTGCAGCCATCTTTTCCATCATTTGCTCCATATTATCCATTCTCTGATCACGATGTGATGATGAATCCGTAACTTCATGCACTCGCCTAACCATTGGTTCACTCTTGTGTAGAATTGTTGCGAGTTTGCATCCATACTTTCAATCAACTAGGTAGCTTGGGCCACCGTCTTGTTCACTAGAGCTCCACCACCCGCTAAATCAAGAAGATATCTATCACTTGGTTGGAGACCTTCGTAGAAGTATTGTATTATCATCACGTCACTAAATTGGTGGTGCGGGAAGCTTGCCACCAATCTCTTATACCGTTCCCAACATTCATACAATGACTCCCCGTCCTTTTGTTGTATTCCACAAATCTCCTTACGAATTTGAGTAGCTTTGGATGCAGGAAAATATCTCTCTAGGAAAAGTTTCTTCAACCCGTTCCATGTAGTGACACTCCCGGATGGAATCCACTTCAACTATTCATATCAAATAAATAATACAATATTGTAGAGCTTTTCCTTTCTACGCTTCCGTTATTACTGCTGAACATAGGACTTTCAAAGGTGCCATAGATCGGTTATTCCAATGCCCTGTAAGAGCGCTTAAATCTACCAGATGTGTAAAGGGTCAAGTAAGCTGGCTACGATCCTCCTCAACTGAGAGTCTCGAACTTGCGGGATAAACCAATAACCCTGACTTTTGCCTGTCAATGCTCGCTCGAAGCTCTTTGATCACTTCAACGGGGACGTTAAATCAATTAGAAGAGTAAGGCCAGTGGCTAGATCATCTAGGTAAGTTAGATCTTAAAAAAAAATTATATCCCCTCAAAGGTCGGCTAGACAGGCAGTTTACAAGTCAAATCATTTCAATGGAATATCCTCTTTCACTGCTCATCGGCCTACATCTAGAGAAAGGGATTATTGAAAGCAAGACAGATTAGTGGGGGCTGTTGGTGCCAAATGCTTCTAGGAAAAGAATGTGACCTGGCATATGCCATCATAAAGGGTACCCGGGTACATCAAGATTACTTAGCACCTAGTCCAAAGTTGCTTTCCCAGATCACTGCACTAAGTATCATCCTAAAGTTTTAAAGCATGGGATGGCTCAATCAACACTTAGACCTCCCTGACTTGACTAGTATACTTTCAGGCAGCTCCTCTTTGAGGGAGAGGCCGAAATTAGGATAGCCTTCAGGGACATGATTTGGCTAGGACGTCCGTGTTAGAGCACCAGCATGTACTCCTTTGAGATAGCATTTGGTCTTAGGATTGGTACTGACCAAGTGATCAGAGGGAAAAAGGGTGCAAGCGTGACGAGAGGGCAGAGTTCCTTTGGGCAGACAGACACTTGTCTACGAAATCGGCTTCTTCCATTGGGAAGTCTCATCCATTGAATAAGTATACCTAGTAGCATAGTTCTTTCATCCATCCATCGGGCGGAAAAGCATATAGGAAAGGAAATCCAGGGTAAGGCAAAGGGAGGAATCTAGTCTAGAGATCACATCGGGTCTTTAGAGGCCCCAGGCCCGCAACCAAGAACTTTAGTGACCAGCTTCTAAAAGAAAAATGCATTAGAAGGCGAGGAGTATCGATGAGGCCAGTCAATGTGGTTGTAATCATTTTGCATGTCTGTCCCGGCAAGCCGAAAAGAGCTTTATTGTGCGTTTGTTCTTTTCATATTGCAAAATCAAAGAAAGGAAAGCCAAAGAGAATGAAAAAGCTTTCAACATTGCACCATCGACATTAGTTTCCGGTGGTAGCATGGCCGTGACTATGGTATGTAAATCCATGAGATGCTTGTTTGGATCCTCATTCGCTATGCCATGAAACTTCGGTAACTCTCTAATCAACCCCGGTTTGATCTTGAAGGTTGAGTTTGTTTGAATACACCACCGTTGTGCATCAAGCCTATGAGAAGCCAAGTCCTTGAGTGTACGATTTGCATCACCCATTGCTTCTTCTTCTCCTTCTTCAACTAGTGGATCTTCTACGAATGGAACCTCTTGTTCTTCTTCTAGTTGTAACTCTTCTTCCACTTATAACTCTTGTTCTTCCGTCGTGTCTTGACTTGGTTGGAGTATTGTGCCTCTTCGAGTAGCTATCCCGCACCTTGGATAGTTACAATCTTTAGAAGCCAGGGATTAGGTACCTGAAAACAATTCTCGCAAACAAGTGAGAAACAAGACAAGAAAACAAAAAGCAAATATGAAAGCAAAAATGATGATAAGAAACTAAAAACTTAATAATAAGCAGTATGCCTCCCCGACAACGGCGCCAAAATTTTAATCGCTGTCGTATGCGTCAAAAATAATTTCACTTTCTCACTCTACTAATATAAATGAAGTACGTGGTAAGAAAGAGTTCGTTCCCACAGGGAGGCTTTTGTTGTTATAAAATTCAGTTTCTTGATAACCTAGGGGGGAGATTTTTGTTTTAGCAAAACAATAAAAATAATTGAAAGCAATAAAATATGAAAATAATCAATAAGAGGAAGATATTGGTCACGGGATAGTATCATTCACAAACATGTATTTTCATCAATGACTAGAATTGATATTTTAATCTCTCATTTATTAAAAGTCCTAGGATACCTTGACCGCAAGTATATCCCGCTAATTCCCTGATTTCATCACAACCACGTTAAAAGATGCATATGTGAATTCTTCCTAGAAAGCAACCTAAAGTGTAAAAGCACAATTAAGTTTAACTCCCTAAAAGCATTAAGTTCTATGGAATAAGACTAATCAAGGCAATCAAACGTGTAAAATCACTAATTCGATTTAACCAAGGTTATGATTTACTTGTGACTAGTAGGATATATCACTACAAGCACTACCCACAATTATGCTACTTAGAATCAGGGATAAACAACTTTTTCGTACTGAAAACCCTAATCTAGCAATAGAGATGAAGACTAATCTAATTGATTCTGGACTCAACCAAACTAGCACTCAAATCATATCACAATATAAACCATGAATCATAAACAATAAAGTTGAGACAAAACTAATTCATTGAATCAAATATCATTTGTGAAATCCACTTTATCCCATAACCAATAATAGTATTTAGCTACTCATAGCTTTTGAGTTCATCATAATCATAATCAATAATGAATTTAAGATGAAAAATAAACGAAAGCGAATCCTAGTAGAATCGCCGCTCTCCAAAACTCCAAGTAGAAAATAATACGTGATCCAAAGAATAAAAACTTTTTCTTTTTGTAGCTTTTCCTCTTTTCAAAACTAGGTCTTCAAAGCCCAAATCCCAATACAAAAATGTCCACCAAGCCCATATGTGAGAACACCCATGTAGAAAATATGTCCAAAATGAGGTCGCCAGAAACTGGTAAGATGGCCGGAGGAGCGGCCGGAAAACATCTCAGGTGACCGGCAAAGTCCACCACGGTCATCGGTCAACGAGTTAACTCGTCGGGTCAACTGAGTCAAACCGAGTCAATCAGTCAAATTCACTGAGTCAGAACGAGTCAGCGTCTAACTAGCCTGACTAAGCTGAATTAGCTGAGAAAGTTTTGGCCTTAGCCATTGCACTGGCCTAAGTTCTGTTGCACAATCATTGTGCTTCAGCAGCTTCATATCTTCCCAATCTCAGTATCTAGCTCTCCGTTCCTGCATTACAACATCACTTCCACTACCTGCAGCTTCAATTCCAGATGTTATTCTACAATCTTAGCATCAAGTGACACACCACCAGCTGAACTCCAACATCAACACCATATTCAACCTGCAGCATCTCAGATCCATTGTGTAACTTCATTGCAACCCTGTGGCCAATTCATCACCATCAGCTCAGATTAAGCTCCAAATACATATAGCTGCAACCATTCATGTCCAACTGCAACTCAACTGCAACTTCAGCCTGTTGCAAAAACCAACAATCACCACCAACAATTCAGCTCCCAGATGCATAGTGAGTTACACAGTACCCATTTCCAGCACAATCAAATAACACTGAACATCATCTCAGCTTCATTTCAGTCACAGCATCTCCTTCAAGTCCATCCCAATTTCAATCAGTAAACACCAGCTTTACTGATTTCCTTATACTTTGAACTCTCTGCACATTCAGTTTATTCAAACCATTCACACATGATGAACATGCAACAATACCATGTTCAACTGTCAATCCCAGATGCTACCATACAGTACCATCACCTGCATACCACTCTACCTGCATACCACTCTACCTGCATCCCCTACTGCAGCTCAGTCATACATGGCAGCAGCACCATCATTACTCATCTGACTATAACTCCACCTGCAAGTGCATAACCTGCTTGAACTGCAATAAAGCCAACCCTTTCACTGCCAACAACCACTCAGTTAACTCCATATCGTCCCTGACTTTCTGCAGCTGTACCAGTACCTGCAATATCAACTCCTAACATACATCTAGTTGATCATCAATAAGCCACTTCACCACCAATTTCCACTCTCTAGAAACACAGAGCATAACCCCACAAATGCACAACACCTTGACTTCTCAGCTCCAAATCCCATACAGCAGCAACATACACCTGCGCCTCAAGCCAACAGCACAACCAACAGCATTATCTCCATATCCAATCCATTGAACCAACACAAAGCATCACCATATTCTTCCACCTGCTTCAACTCAGCTCAGATATACTTCAAAAGCTCCATTGTCATTGACTGCAACATCATATGCAGCACAAACTCGAACCATTCCTGCATTCATCTGACTTCTCAGCTGCAATAACTTCAAAACCACCAGTTCAGCTCCATCTCTATCTCCATTTGCAGTACCAATTCCTCAATCCACCAGAACAAACCCAAGACTGCCTTCATTGTCATTTGTTGTTGCAGTGACCAATTCCAACCATTCTTAGTATGCAGAGTAGCCAAATCTCCAATCACAGCAATACCACATCAAGAGTTCCAACACCATTTACCTGAAATTTGAGATTACAGTTGCCAATTTCTCATTCTTCTCGGACTCAGTTCAATCTTCTGAGTTCACTTGAATCCTAAAACACCTAATTGATGACATCAGAACTCAAAACCCTTGTAGTCTTCTTAGCTTCATGAATCCACCAAAACCCATCTCAGATTACTTCTTCTAATCTTCAATTTCGACCTCAGACACAACCATCTCGCTGTAACAATCCAATTCATTCATAACCCAACCCCAGTTTCTGTTAAAACCCAGATTTCTTCATTACAGTAGCATACTCGAACGCCCATATCTTCCACTCATCAAATCTCAGTCAAACCCAGCAATACTCATCGAGTTCTTCACAATTTCTGATCCAAATCTCATTTTGAATCAGTACCAACTTCAGTTACTCGATCTTCTTTGTCTTCTCCATTGATTTTCATTCAACAGCAACCCAGTTATCTTGATTCTCTTCTCCAAGTTCCTCTCTGTTAATTTATCTCTCCCTTTCTCCGAATTTCTCTCAATCTAGTCTCTCAGTTATTGCTTTTCTTCTCTGAATTAGGGATAATGATTGAGAAATCATTTTCTCTGATTTTTAGGGTTGTGCAGGAAATGAAAGTGATACAGCTACCCAGGTGAGGCAGATAAGGGCCAACCAATAATTTCTCTAGACATCCTCTCATTATATAGGGGCCACCAAGGTCTGCCCCTTGCTTCGTTAGACTAAGCCGCAGTGGTTGTCTCCTTTCTCCTCCATTGTGCAACCTTAGCCCGCTCCTAGTATCACTCGCCGTGAAATGACATTTTTGCCTTTTACGTTCCAAATGTACGATTTCTCCTTCTTTTGTTCAAAAGGACTCCATTGCACCTAATAACTCAAACTAAACATAAGAGATGCAATTCACAAAGATAATAGCAAAGAAAGCATAAATACTAGATATAAAATTAGGTGTTTTACAATACCTATCACACTGTTAAGGAATGATTGGCAGAATTAGCATATTATGTGTATGGAATGTGATGGGCTCGATTTGCTTCTTTTTATGGATTAGGAGACGGTCATTTGACAGAGTAGATTGGTCCATCATACTCGGGTAAAATACAAGTATGCCTAGTATGCTTCCAAGCTGCTTCAAACGTAACATACAAGTTAAACATGTTCATTCATGGAGAGAACTGAAGTCTGTCTGGTTTTCTCGACCTGACAAGTGTAGTCCGCAGAAGTTACATTTATTGTACCTTTTGGTGGACAGTTTTGAATAAGCTGGTGTATTGGTGTTTGTGGAGGCATCATCAGATGATCTATTTACAGGTTGAGAAATTATGCTCTGGTACCTCCTGTTTGGTTTGAGATTGAAGATTCAGTAGCAAATGTGTAATCAGAATCGAGGGAAGCTTCTCCTGCTCATGATTAGCAGTCTCGTAATGCACACTTTAAGTAGTGGGAGGCTGCACATCAGTTGGAGAGAGTTGGTTAGAGTATTACTTGAAGCATGGTTTTGCACTTGCATTACCATGGTCAGGCGTATCGATCCGGGAGTGCACTCTATATGAGATCTATGAAAGCTACTTTCGGGTTGAGCAGGTATTGCTAATTGCCTCTTGCGGAGTTCCGAATTGGCCGCCAAAATATTGCTGCTCTGTCAAAGCATCAACTATCCACAAAGAATATTCAGTGGGAGGCAGTTTCTTGATTACATAAAATGTTTGGTGTGTGATGGTTCATATGGCTGGTTAGCTAGCAAGTTCAACCGAATTTGATGTTTGGAGTTGTTCTACACATAGCAACAGACGGGGTCAACATTTTTTATCTGTTGGCAAGGGATAGTTGTTGGGAGTGTGATTACTCCTGGTGTATTACCTTCTGCTAGATATCAACATGCAGCAATTTTGTAAATGCACGGCTCATGTTTACGAAGTGCACTTGGTGATGGTCTGTCATTTAATGACCTCTTTTCACTGGAAAAGTTGTACGCTACATCACATACATGTGATCTGGTAGTTCCAGTTCAACAATTGGGATTACAAATTGAGGTGATTCACAACACTTCAATACTGAAAGAAATTGGAGTTATTGGTTTACACTTTACTGCTACGTTGTGGAGGTTGAGCACTTACATGGACAAGTTGATTAGCTGTTGAAGAACCTTCTCACTGTGCTTTTCTCAACTTCAAAGGTATTTCCTATACAATCACGTTCAAGGTATGTTCTCCTTTCCAGTGCGGATTTGAACTTCATAGTGTACTAGTTCTTTGTATCTATGGCGTTTGATTTTCAGTTTTCTGAAAATTGTAATTGTAAACAATCTGCACCTTTTATTACTCGACAAGTATTGCCAAAGTGATGCTTTGAGAGTAATGAAAGTGCATAATGAGAATAAATATGTGGTTGTTGTGGTTTGGTTGTGATTCATTTTGGAATTTATGAGTACGAATTCACCCAAAGGTGGTTTATGCTTATAAAGTCTTGAATGAATTCCGTCTCAAATAGTGACAACTTTTCTGTTGGACCCAAAGGTCTTAATGGTTTTGTTGGTTACTTGGTATGAGATGTTAATCTTAAACTTGTGTGAGAATCATGTATGCCGTATTTTTCCCCAAAGGTAAGTTGCGATGATATCGAGTCTTGTTCCGAGTTTAGGATGTTTATGTTTGCTTATTAATGAGCTATATGTTTCGTTTGTATGTATAGATGTTTGAGTAACAATAAGCATGTATATTGTGGTTTGATGGCGATTCATTTCAGATATTTTAGTGTGAATTTACCCAAAGGTAATTCATACTGACATAATATTTGAAATGAGTCATACTTCATACATTATTTTTCCATGTGTAAAAGTTTTTACTTGGCAATTTCAGATTCATGTATCACAGGTTTACCCAAGGAAAATTTCTGATGGTAATGAATTTTTCTAAACTTATAAATGTGTATGATTTTATACTCCAAATGTTGTAACAGGGCCATCTTCCGAAAGACATGACGGCTACCTTAACAAGTAGTTCATATCATCTAAAACAGAGATAGTTGTTGTTGTTATAAGCAATTCATACTATCTGAACAAAGAATGATAAAATATGAACGATTGCGGAATTCTAAAGAACAGTGGGAGTGTGGTAGTTTTTTGTTTTCTTATCATTTAACACTTATTCTTGTTTATATTTTATTGAGAACACTACAGAAAGTCGACATAGCCCATATTAAGCACAAGAAGTCGACACAACTCATATTGAACACAGAAAGTCTCTTCGGAGACAGCTTGCGGTAGTCTCTTAAATGAGACATTGGCATATCTCAGTTGAGATCATAAGAACTTATTGTAGTCTCTTACTGGAGACATTAGCAGATCTCTTTTGTCGTAGTCTTTCAATCGAGATATTGGTGTACAAGTTTGTTGAGATCATAAAGAACTTGCGGTAGTCTCTTAACAGAGACATTGGCAGATCTCTGTTGAGATCATAAAGAACTTGTTGTAGCCTCTTACTGGAGGCATTAACAGATCTCAGTTGAGATCGTAAGGAACTTGTTGAAAGCTCTTAACAAAGATAAATGATTATTTCGAGACAAAAGAAGTCATTTGAATAAAATACAAAGAAGTTCTCGAAAAGAGATAGAATCTCAGTTGTAATAATAAAGATAAAGAAGTCTCTTAAATGAGACATTGGCAGATCTTTTGAGATCATGGGAAAATCTCAAGAATGAGATATAATGATCTCAGTTTGATGTCCTTTCAGATATCGTTTAGAATCTTCCATATCTGATGTTTAAGGTTTTTTTGTTGTAAAGATCGGTTGAATGCATAAAGTTAAGCTTATGATTGTTGTACGTCTTAGTTTTTCTGATTATGGAAACGGCGTATACATCTTCTAAATGGTGTGTAGGTCTTCATTGTCAAATGCTAGCGTACATTATCTTAAGCCTGCATTTTCTGGTGAAGAATTTATTGCTAACCAAAGTGGGAGATGTTAGACTTTATGTTGATTTAGCAACAAATTAGGCTTAGCTTAAGTTAATCTAGGTTTAGTTTTAATCTAATATGGACTAAGTATATGATGGATTAAGGAATGATTAGAGTTAAACAAGGAATTAAGATTAGCATAATGTTGCTTAGGTGTCATGTTAACTAAGCATGACTCACCTAGTGAGGTGTCATCCAACTAATGATGGACATGTTGGATGATAAACATCTACTAATTGGATGATGACTAGGCCCTCTTCTAGCCTTTTTGCAATAAAAGAAAAAATCTGGTTTTACTCCATCTCTAAGCAAGAGGAAATGGAAGTAGAAGCTAAGTCACTAAACCTTATTTAGTTTTGATATGCTTTTATTTCTTTCTATATAACATATATATTGATGTGTAATATGTTGTCATGTAGCTCTTATTCATGTTGCCTAATTCAGAAATGACCTTTTAGTGATTGTACTTTTGATATAGTCATATTCATGTTGTATCCAAATCAGAACTAATAACATGATTAATTCTAGTTTCTGGGATGGATTAGTAGTAGTTGTATATATATATATATGTGTGTGTGTGTTTTCTAGATTGTAGAATATGAGAATGCTAGAATAATATATTTCAGTATATGGGAATTTGTATAATCGTGTTTAAGTGAATTAAATGATGGTTATGAAGCTGAAATTCCAACAAAAATTACTAGTTCTGCTTTTTCAGTACAAAAGTCATCTCCATAGCTATTTCAAAACCTCATTCCTTGTTAGTCAAATCCATGGTTGGTTTAGAAAGATTTTTATTTCCAATATTCAAGTAAAGATCACATTCCATTAAACCAACTAAATTCTCCTAATTACATTCAAGCAAGAAAAACAACTGGCATCACAAGCTCTTAAGAATTCCAGTGAATGGTTTAGACTTTAGCGTGCATGCTGGCTCCGCCACTGTTTATGGGTGATATTGCTGAAAATCCGCCACTGTTTGTGGGTGATATTACTGAAAATCCGCCACTGTTTGTGGGTGGACTGTTGAAGATCTTGATTTCAGAGATGAGCTAAGGAAAAGTACACCACATAATAGTGATCTGAATTTCTGGAATTTTATATACGTTGAAGTATTAAACGAATTTTACGCAAGAAATGAGACTGCAAATAGAATTCGAACATATTAAACGAATCTAGCAAAACTACTCTATGAAGTTCTTTTTTTTTTCTTGTTTTACATCTAGTCTGGCTGTTGAGTGATTCACCAGATGGTGTCATGCTGTAGAAGATGAATTTTTGTAGCCCCGCCACCAACTTCAGTACTCGTAATATTCCATGGAATGAGGCACGACCTTCTTCCTTGCATTGTCATAAGCACAAAATGCGCCGAATTTCTGAGCGTTGTAACCCTGCTTCTGCCATTTCATCCATTTCTGCTTCTTTTCAGCAAATCTTCTTTTCTGAACAGGTGTAATCCCAGCCCTGGATCCAGCAAGCGTCACAAAGAATAATTGAAAAGTAAGTCTTACGAAGTTCAAATGCCTTGGGGGATATCACTTTGAACTTGAAGCAGAGTTGCTGAACCATTTTAAACATATTGCAGAAGTAGATTCCATTATGCTTGCCCAATTCATCTGTTTCTGTAAAAACCCCGTCACCATGCAACAATTCGTATCCAGAGTAGAAACGAGATCTCAACATGCGAATTACAACAGAAAAGATACAAAGCTAATCTCATTCTACCCGACTACCTACCACTATTACTGATGAAAATTACAACAGAAATATACAAAGCTAATCTCATACTTCTACCCGACTACCACTATTGCTGATAAAAATCATCGATCAAATCTCAACTTTCATCAGTGCATTCATCAATTCAACCCAACCATGTTAAGAGTGATAATATTCCAGTCTTAAATGGCCTCCTTTGTACACACAGCTGCTTAAGAACATAAAAAGACTTATACCCTTTGCAGTGTAGCAAATTGTGAACCCAGGGTCCATTTAGGAATGGTGTCTCACTGCTTCAGGACACAACAAGGCAGGCAGTTGAAATAAATTACATAGAAAAGCTGAGCAATGCAGAAACCAGAAAGCCGGACTCGTTAACTTGGTCACCTTCCGAACCATATAACTAATAATCATCGTGGTAAAATGCAAGCCTGAGGGGATTACCAAAATCATCACTTTACGAAATTATCCAACCTTAAAATGAAATACTATTAGTGCAAGCAGCCCAGCCAGTTCATCACAAATTCTCAAACCCAGATTAACTTTTTCATAAGCAGAGTGACCAATATCTTCCCGCCTAAGATATCATACTTCAGTGCGAAGTATAATCGTGAGTGTAACTAGTTGTTTCTCCTTGGTAAAAAGAGCAACAAATGCAGGAACCCTACACTGGATGGGAGAAAGACCCAAACTCGAACACTTATAGTCGAAAAAAGCTCCTTAAATAAGCTGGAGACACTTCTGATGTGATAAGAAGGAACTAGGAAGCCACGATTTACCTTGAGTTTCTAAAATTAGGCATCTTGTTGCGAGATAGAGGCCTGGTACGAGTTGTAGCTGGTTGCACATTAGTGGCAAACGCCCTTACGATATACTGGTTGTCTTGGAGGTTTAGATATCTTTGAGAGGGCAAACCCTGTCTGACAGAAGGATTAGAAACCTTCAAACGACTCCAAACACTTGTAGAATTCCTCCCAAAAGGAGCACCAGCAGTTGGAAAATTCTCCCTTCTGTTCAGTTTCATAGATAATTTAGATTCCCACAAACTCGATAAATTATTCCCACCAACGGCTGGACCGTTCTTCCTTTTGTATGGCCTTGGTTTTCTGGGGTCAGAACCAGCAGTTTTTCTGGAGATCTTGATAATATCATCCAAAGTCATGTTCATTTTCTTCTCGTTGATAGCAATTTGGTCAGCTGAAAGTGGTTGAAAAATCATCTGCAACAATGTACCTCAAGGTGAGAACAAATTTTGCTATGCAAGTACACAATTATTAAAACAATTGAACATAATGCATAACAGTCAAGGTAAGAAGATAAGGTAACAAGAAATCCAAAACTAAGAAATTCAATTTCAGATGGACCAATTTTCCAAGGAAATTTTGATGCAAACAGCATTCACATGAGACCGAACCAAAACCCTGTCCAAAACTAGCGAAAGGCTTATAACAAACTTTTATCTAGGATATGTATGAACCAGAATACCAGATATTAAAAAAACAAAATCAGCCAAAATCCACTATTAAAAAAGAAGATTATACAAGTATCTCTATACAACAATATCAAAATTGATCGGATCAAACAATCGAAAAATAAAATCATACAATTTCTCTATATATGTACGATCAGATCAAAACAAGGATCAAAGATAACTTACATGTTGATTCTCAGATAAATCCATATCCATGTCTGTTTAACAGAATGATAGATGCAACCCTAATTCTACCAGAAGGAATTTCCGAGGAGAAAAACACGGTTCAAATTGCGCAGAGAGAGAGAGGAAGAATAAAGGTGAATGTGTATCGCTTTGAACTCGAGAAGGCTACTTATTGAGCAAACTCGATGTTCTAAAACGGGATTCGACCAGGGTTAGGAAACAAGTTCATCGAACGGCTGCGCGTTTGAAGTTCGATATGTCGTATTTTTAGAAGGCGGTTTCCAAATTCTTGCGGAAATAAGGAAAAATAAATAAAAATAAGGCTCAGCACGTAAAAGGTTTGATGTGTTTCCGCAGGTCTCAGGTTCGAACCCCGGTGAAGTAATATTGTAGAATTTGACAAGAAAGGTAGAATTAGTTTACTTTTTTGCGACATAATTGGTCCCCTATCTACTCGACTCCCTTGTAATAATACTCTTTATTATCCAATAATAAAAATACGTTTTAAAGTAAAAATAAAATACTAAAAAAGATATCATAATCCTACATTAACACAAGCAAATCCATCATAATTTATCATCCACGACCCGATGCAACTTCGATCGGAGAAATTCAATGCGTCTTCAACGTGCAGGCTATATCAACATCGTCATTATATATGGGAGTCTACATTAAAAATGGGAGATTATCAGTACATATATTTATCGCGTTCTTACAGAAAATGGTCCGCAAAGCAAAAAGATGGAAAACGAGATGCCTCAATCAAGCTGGAAGGTAATACTCATTAAAAGCTCACTCATCCCGCCGCAAATCACATTATGCAGACAAAACTACTATCGACGCATGTTCACAAGGAAGTAGAAAAGATAACTGGGAATTTTTTCTGGGGCCATGATGGGTCGATTAAAAAACTTCATCATATGAGGTGGGACAAATTTACATAACTCAGACCTGAGGGGGACTGGGAATTCGGAAAAGTTTAGACCACAACAAAGTACTATTACTGAAGAGAGCCTGACAATCACAAGACCAACCTGACTCTATTTATACATTCATGCGCAGAGAAAAGTAATTCAAAAACTTTTTTTTTCTTCCAATCCAGACAACCACCCCCAAACTCGGCTAGCCCTCTTTGGAAACAACTCACTTCTCTCCTATCTTCTATAACATCACATCTCTTTTACCAAATTGGCAATAGAAATTCTATCCAGACCAGTGCCAACTGCATTCCGGATCACCCCTCTAAAGCAAAACAAATACGAATTTTTTGCTAGTATATGATCTTATTGATCCAATTTCAAATTTTTGGATCCATGATCGATTGGCGCTGAATTTCCCCAAAAAAATACAACTTTTCTTGTGGAAAACTATAAACGAAGATTTACTTACCTCTTCATACTTGTTGATGGGCAAAAACGATTTGTTGGTTTTTGAGAAAAAGTCGAGAGTTTTGCGGTAGGCGGATCCTCAATTAAGAAAATTTCTCAAATCTTTAACAGAAGCACTGCACGGGAATGCTTTGAGTTCGAGAGATCAATCTGTATGACTCCGGCCTAAACCAAACAATGGTCGTTCCAGAGTCAATTCAGTCACTAAGAGGGATGAGGGTCGATTTGTGGAGGGAAGTTGAGAATTGTGTGAGATCAATGATGACTGATGGATTATGGATGTGTTGAATTCTCCGTGTTGGAGAGTTCTGCAAATTTGATGGACTGTCGATAAATCCTGATCGGATTGATTTAGTTCTGTCAGTTAAGTTCGACTGAGATAAGTTGAGTTTAGTTTAGTTTTCGTTCTCCTCAAATCATAGGTTGATGAACCTATTTATATTGCAGAAGTAGTTAACACATTAATCTCTAGTAAGTGTGATAGTTGCAGAGGAGTGGAAGTATGAGGAAGTGGGAAATCGTGTTTGAACCAATTCCACATTGTGTAGGAGACTTAGTTAATTGTCCATCCACTACTTTGCCAACTCCTTCAACTGCCAGCACGACTTACTTACATTTTTCATAGTGGATGTATTATTACATCACACGTGATGTAGACAGCCAGACCAAAACCCTAATGAATATCCCCCCATGTGACATGATTGATGTCTCATAAAGTTTGCAAGGAAGACGTATATTTAATTGGTCAATTGTTGACTTATCTATACCATGAGTCTTAACATTGATGAGTCGAGCATAATTGTCGAATGTGATATGCTTTGTGAATCATAAGGTGTCTGCTAGGATAGCAATAATACATAGACGTTGAGTCTGATGGATTATGATATATTGTTGAGCTAGCCGAGGCAACAATAATACTCAAATATTTGGATCGATGAACGTCGGTCTGATGAGATTGCTGAATCATGACTTATTCTAGTATATCAGATATTTGATGAGTTATTTTAGACTACCAAATCCACCATGTCATGAGTTGTTGAATGACAAAGTAGGAATTAGAGTTTTGGTAAATATTGGGTTGGGTGATCGATGGTTGTCCAATGAAATATTGGATGATCCACCAAGTAGATGGTCGTCCAATGAAATAAAGCTTTTTGGATAATCGGGCAATAAAATGTTGGTAGCAGGACTGAACATTAAATATTAATTAAAATATTGATAGCTAGATCAATATGAAAATTATTGATGCTCATCAGAATTGTCATAAGTCTGAAACCCTCATTTTTAGGAATCCCAGGATCCAGGAGGTGGACGACAGTTCAACATGGGTAGAAAGACCGACCAATGGGTATGAGGACCGACCATTGGTAGTGGAGTGACCGGCTAGACGATGTACGGAGCATTATCCAACTGGTAGAAAGAGAATTGGAGGACTATCCAAAATATGGAAGATTATCCAAATGGAGGATTATCCAAAATATGGATTAAGGAATGTGGGACCGGCCGTCCATGGGGGCCAAGTCCATGGTGGTGCACGAGCCACCATGTCGACAACCGTCCATTCCTGAGAATTTTCGCATTTTTCGTCGGACGTTTGTGCAATATTTTGTATTTTCAGAAGAGTTTGATCTTGACTGAAACTCTCAATTTTGCTTTAATGAGCAAGTAGGGTTTTGCTCAAACGTCCAATATTTTAGAATATTAAAATAATAATATTTTGATATTTATTAGTGAAAAATACCCAATGGTCGTGGGACCATTTGATTTGTAGGTTTTTTGACAAAATATGGAGAAACCGAGGGTTTGCACGAATGTGGAAGTCAAGGATTATGGAATAATAACATAAAATAAAAGAAACAGAGAAGTGTGGGACTGGCCACGGCACGGCCGACCAGCCGGTGAGACCGGTCCTGTGCCTATTTTTTTTCCTTCCCTTTTTCTATTTTGCATAGCTATCAATATCCTCATTGGTCCATATTTATGGGTGCTCGTTCGTGCATTATTACTAAGTACACCTGCACCATTTTCTCGGGGCTTACTCGATGGTAGCTCATATGCCTGAAAGGTGAATATTTATTACTAATCCATGGAATTCAGCTGAGAAAAGCCGTGAATTGAAGTAATAAAATATTGTGATGAAAACAAAATATTTTCTAGGAATTCATTGATGAATAATACTGCACTAAAATTAACTAATTGATGGCTCTATGTTAGCAGGAAATCTGTCTAGGAGCATTATATTTATTCAAGAATCGAGGTATGAGATGTAGATGCGTCATACTCGTTCTGAATGTTTATTCTGCATAGTCAGAGAACATTTGTGACATTCTGAAGACGTCATTGCTTTATACTAGTGGTCAATCCATCTAGGATCCCTCCAATCATTCTCGATTCTATACGTATACTGAAATATGAATGATGAAATATGCAGAAAATTGAAAGCTCAGCTGAGATACTTCAATAAATTCATATTCATGCATGCTATGAAGAGGCTACACACTTAGTCAGAGATCACCGTGACATGATCTTTCATGTCTAAATTACAAATATGAATTTCATATATTCGTCTGAAGCTAGGTCTGAAATATACAAAACTATTATATTACAATTTAGCCTTCGTCAAAAATCCTCCATCAACAACACTACTACATAAAATTTACCTCACCACCTCAAAACTTTGTCCTAGATGTAATATATCTCCCGAAAAATCTGAACATATTATCAGAGCAAAATTTTAAATTTGATAAATCTTGTGTGTATTTCATTAGTAATCTTAGTCTTGGAGCATATGAGGATTTAGCTAAAAGCGGAATATGTATATTATAGAAGATTCTGTGAAATGTCTATGTGCCCCTTTTATTACTAAGACACTCTAAGGTTAAATCTTTTAATCTTATAGTGCAGTCTTTTGAGGATGGACTTTAAAATTAGGTAAGTGTGTCCCTGAATCAAAAAAATAGAACGTAGAACCAACATGATTAAATCTATCTAAAAAATCCTTCATACTTATCAGATCGGATGCTTCAAGATCCCTAACACTCTTATTGATAAGTTAAACTCTTTGCAGAGAAACTTTTGGTGGGGCATAAAGGTAACCGTTAGAGCATTGCTCGGTCGAACTCGCAAGCATTGCTATCTCAAGCTTGTTTGTCAAGTTTAGCTTCCAAAACTATAAGTCTTGATTTCTAGTCTACTTATAGTTATGTCTCAGATTAGGATAGAATGTGTAGTTGAGCTGCTTCAAGATCCCTAACACTCTTATTGATAAGTTAAACTCTTTGCAAAGAAAATTTTGGTGGGACATAAAGGTAACTGTTAGAGCACTACTCGGTCGAACTTGCAAGCATTGTTATCTCAAGATTGTTTGTCAAGTTTAGCTTCCAAAACTATAAGTCTTGATTTCTAGTCTACTTATAGCTATGTCTCAGATTAGGATAGAATGTGTAGTTGAGCTTTAGACTTCACGGCGTTCATCGATTGAAGACGAAGAACTACTAAGGGGAGCTTGTGGAACTTCATCAACAAAAGGTATGTGGAGACTTGAACTCATCTATCGCTCAGAAGTCTATTTCGATTCTATCTCCTATTGAGACAAAAGTCGTATAGCTATATAGACTTTATATTATACACATTTGAAATTCCGAGATGAGTTTAAGTCGCTTACATATTTCTCGAAATATGTGTTGGTAAGCTTTCGCTTTAACAAAGTTCATCTTTATTCTTGATTAAAGTCAAAAGATGATCATGTGAAAATCGCCTGGTAACATCTTACATGATTTGTTTGAGACAGTCATTTGGTGTAGACTCGGAATGTTTCGTATTGATCTATTGATCACTTGAAAATTGCTTTGAAGCTAATAGTTTGTGTGAGACAGCTATTCCCGTCTTCCAAGAATGTTTCAATGATTAACATAGAGTTTAGAACGATTAACCATTGATTTGGATATAACACAGTATGCGTACTTGTATGCTAACTGTTCCAAGTTATTCCAAGTCCGGGAACCATAGT
Source organism: Papaver somniferum (assembly GCF_003573695.1). Lineage (NCBI taxonomy): Eukaryota > Viridiplantae > Streptophyta > Magnoliopsida > Ranunculales > Papaveraceae > Papaver > Papaver somniferum. The sequence continues at coordinate 112,887,250 of NC_039366.1, read as the reverse complement.
ATGCATACCCGTATGCGTACTGGTTTGATAGTTGAAGTCCGGGAACTTAGTATGCATAGCCGTATGCGTACCGGCTTAAAATTTCAAGTCCGGGAATTCAACTGAGTTTGGTTATGTACGACAGTATGTGTACCCCTTCGCATACTGGCGAACCCATACCAAGTCCGGCTACTTAGGTATGCGTACCCGTTTGCATACTTGAGTGGGTCAAGTTCTAAAATAGGTTTGTTCATGAAAAATACATTTATATAATAAGGAATGCAATCTTTTGCAAACCGTGGCTATAATGTTCATGAATTGATTCGAGTGAATCAAAATCGATTTTGCTTCAATTGTGTCTTGTATACTTCTATGAGAATATAAAAAATTGAACAACTCTAGAACTAGTTTCATTTGAGTCATTAGAAAAAGTTGTGATTAAGATGAAAAAGGTTGATATGAAAGTGTTCATATGGCTAACTTCGGTTAAATATTGTTGAGCCAACTATGTGCACACGTTTAGGTACGGTTATTCATATCTAAATGAAGTCATATTTAATTTTTGTCTAACAAGCTAAGTTCGATCTAACGGTTGAAAGATATTATCTTGACTCTAATCAGGTTTTCATTTAACGGTGAATATTGAATGCTTTGTTACCAAGGTAGCATTGATTGCAAACCCTGATTTGAAGACCATATAAGGGAGAACTCTAGCAACTGGCAAACCTAATCCCTACACCTCATGTGTGATACTAGTTGCGACTAGAGTCGATTCTCCTTTAACCTTGTTTTTCCTAAAACCATTATAGGTTAATGACTTAAAGACTTCATTGGGATTCTGAAGCCAGACCCAACTATTTTCTCTGTAGTTGCGTGTTCTGATATTACTTTGTTTTATCGTATTGAGTACTATCTTCTCTAAGATTTGCTCGAGATTTAATCTCTGATAGGTGAGATAAAAAGTAGTCACAAACATCTCCGTCTCATCGTTTGTGATTCCACAGTATCTTGTTTCGCTTCCATACAATTAAGATTTTTGTGAGGTGATTGATATTACTAGGCTGCTCTTCGGGAATGTAAGTCTGGTGTATCAATTGGTTCATGTTCACTTTTATTTATCAAAAGACGGATCAAAAACTCGTAGGTATTTTTGTGGGAGACATGTTTATCTTTCCAATAAACTTTTCTGTGTGAGTCAGATTTGTTTATCAAGTCTTCGACTTTGGGTCGTAGCAACTCTTAGTTGTGGGTGAGATCAGCTAAGGGAATCAAGTGTGCAGAATCCGACGTGGTTTAAGAGGCGTAGGGAACGCGATTGTACCTTAATCAGTGTGATATTCATTAGGGCTCAACTACATTCCATTCTGAAGTTAACTTGTAGTAGGCTAGAGTCTGTAACGGCTTAATACAGTGTGGTGTTCAAATCTGGACTAGGTCCCGGGGTTTTTCTGCATTTGCAGTTTCCTCGTTAACAAAATTTCTGGTGTCTGTGTTATTTTTTTTCCGCATTATATTTTTATATAATTGAAATATCACAGGTTGTGCGTAGTTCAATCAATTGGTGAATCCAACCTTTGGTTGTTGATTGAAATTGATTGACAATTGTATTGGTCTTTGGTACCATCCAAGTTATTTCTCATATTAATCCGGCTCACGGATTTCTATATGTTCGATTGCAGATTGATTTGAGAAATTGAGATATAACTCTTGGATGTATTTTCCTTGATTGAGTTTGACTGTCTAGTCTCTTGGAAATATATTGGAGTTAGTCCATACAGATTGTCTAAACGAAATATTGGGTGTGATTGTTAGACCCCCCCCCCCTCCCCCCGTTTTTTCAGTAACAAGGAAAGTTTTTGTCTTAGAAAAATATTAATAAGCCAAAGGAGTTAGGTGGTCTTGGCTTTTAAGAATTTAGAAATTTTCAACAGGGCTCTTATAAGCAAGCTTGCTCAGAAAGAAGCTTCTAATTATGATGAGTTATGGGTTAAGATCCTAGGAGAAAAATATTATGCGAATACCAGTTTTCTGCACATAGATAAGCTTAATGACAATAGTTCTTGGATCTAAAAAGTATATACAGGTGCCTTGATACTATAAAGAGTGATAACTTTTAATCTGTCAGTTGCGGCACCAAAGTTAAAATCTGGTTAGGTAAATAGGTAATTAGTCTTGATCACCTGCTAGAACTAGCTTTGAGTATGAATATCATATCCTCTCTCACTTATGTTTCTGAATCATACATACCAGGTACTAGAACTTGGAATATGCAGCTTATTCATGAAACTTTTTCTAATAACTCTGCAAATAAGATTTTGTCCATGCAGATTCCTATAATTAGTGATGATACATTTATCAGGCTTCCTTACAAGAAAGGTAACTTTCTGTCAAGAGTGCCTATAATGTTCTAAGTGGTAACTCTACTTGAAATTCAGGTAGTCAATGTGTTTGGAAGGCTTCGTGGAAGTGCAAAATTCCTCACAGAATTAAACTTTTTGTTTGGAAATGTCTCAAGGATATTATCCCAACAAGGGACAAGATTTTTCAGATACAAACATGGCATTGAAACTCATTGTAGTTTGTGTAATACTCATCTTGAAACTGCAGAATTTCCATGAATGCCTCTGTGCTAGGTGTCTTTGGCTTGGTATCAATCTAAATATTAGTAAATAGTGTCTGACCATTGTAATTAGTTGAACTGGATAGCTAGCTGGTTTTCTGCGGGTGCTAATCAAGCTAACATGTCTCATATTGATAACGAGTACACAGTGGTGGACAATGCGGAATGAACGAAATGGAAGACTTTTTAAAAATCATAGAAGGAACCTGGACCAGATGATAGTTTCTTCAAAATACTCTTTGTTTAGTTGGTCTCTAAATTCAAATTTGTTTCAAGGATACTCTTTAAGTACCCTAATATGTAATTGGCAAGCTGTAATTAACAGGTAGCTCAATCTATCTCTTGTGTTTTGGTATCTTCATCTCTTTGATGAAGTTATACCCGTAATAAAATTTTGCCCTTCTCAAAAAAAAAAAAAAAAAACACGAGTTTATTCATGATTACTATATCAAAAATTATTAACATACCGCTACGTTTAGACTCCCTAAAAACCGTCCAGACACAACCAAACACAAAAGTGAGACCTTTTTTGTTTCCAGAGGAGGGACCCACCTGTTATGTGTTTGTGCGGTTTTGGAGCGGTTTAAATGGACGGTCTGCCCAGAACCATTATTAATATGTATATGTATAATATGTAAAGATTGATGTGTAGATATATTTCAAAATGTAAAACCTAACAGAGTAATTTCTATTGGTAATATATTCACATTGATTGATCAGTGTAATCTTATCAGTCCTATTGTTCATGTCTCAATTTCTAATTTGTAGATTCAGAGTCAAAACTGGGAGCACCCAGATAGGGAACTTAGATGCATCCTTTGTTAAAGCATCTTTAATATGAAATATTGGACTAATCGTGAGAGATTTTTCATGGCACTGCTATGGAGTTAAAGGGAAACATTTCAATGGAGGAAGAGTAATTGGAGTGCCTTGCCATGAAAGAAGCGATGAAATGAGCTATTCCAGGAGGTCATGTCGTTAAATTTATGATAGTGGGGTTCTAACTAAGTCAATAAATGAACACACTTCTTATGTTCACCGGATAATATCAAGGAATTATTCTTGATACCAAGTTTTTATTACAAAGTTTGGATTACTATGTATGTCAGTCTATCAATATATTTAAGAATGGTGAGGTGATATAATATTTGGAAGATAAAATTCTTCCACCCTAACACCATCCTAAGATTTACAAATAAAAACCTTTGAAAGAAAACATCCTAATAACTTTGCTCCAATGTCGTGTGAGGCGTGAGACGAAAAAAAGTGCTAAGCCTTGCCCCTATGTCAAAATTTATTTAGAGACAGTGGCTAGCGCAATGGACGCCTCGCTAGCTTTTCTCTTTTACAAGCATATGTGCCAAGGAGTTTGAAATTCAAGTACAGTAGAACCTCTATATAAGAATACTCTTAGGACCATAAAAAGATATTCTTATATACAAGTTATTCTTATATAGAGATAATTTTTACACTGATTAAGTCAAGTTAGGATCATTATTTTTTATTCTTGTATGGAGTTTATTCCTTAATAGAGTATTCTTATACGGAGGTTCTACTGTACAAATAAAACTCCAATAATTAATATTGGATTATTTTATAATTTTTCCAAAATAATAGTATAATTTTTTGAACTATACTATGCTTATGAAAGCTAAATTTTAACTAATGATTCGCTTAATTAATGAATTTTGCTGGTCACTACTGCATTAGTTTTAGTTCACATAGTTTCGGAGTTGGAAGCCTCACATTTGCTTTAAAAAGCCACCAGTGGTAGAGTTCGTTGGGTGTTAAGACCCGCAACCTGGATTCCGAACCAATGTCGTCTGCCGACAGACCAACAAAACAAAAACACGACAGACTTCATGCAACAATAACGCCTTATTCCACAAAAGAAATTCAACAAAGACGCACAAGCACAACCCCTTTCAGCAATGTAAACATCAAAATAAATGAAATTACATCAGTACTCTTCAAGTACAGGTAAATCCTCTTCATCCGGAATTGCCATAATCCATTCCCCATCTTCATTAAGCACCATTCTTTTGTTCCTCTCAACCCACCATGAACCCGGAACTAAAATCTCATCCTTCAAATAATCACACGATTTGTTAACTAATGCAACACTTCTCTTCACTTTCAAGTCAAATTCTCCGTCCTTACCATTCCAACCTGCAACTATATGGAGAATAGCTTGTAGATTATGCCAATCACTTGGATTTTTCGAATCCTTCAAACTTTTTGATTTGCGAGTATCAATCACAAGCTCCACTCCGGTATAAGCATACCCCAATAACTTACTAGGATAGTGAGTTAGAAGATCGATTTCATTCTTTACGTGTAAAATCCGCAGGTTAGAAAACGAATCCAGCCTATCCTTAAATGCATCATTCCCTATCTGTGGGGAACCAAATACGATAGCCGTCACCGGAATTTTAGATAATCCGTTCTCGACCAAATCAAACGCGCTTAAAATCGCTAAACTTGCACCCAGACTATGACCTGTAAGTACTACACTTACATTTTCATCTCTGTACTTGGTCACTAGTGCTCGTATCTTTGTAAGCAACTGGGTTCTTGCACTTAACTTGGTGAACTGGGAATTTGGGTTATCAGAGTTGTAAACTGCAAGCCAACCTTTCATAACTTTTGGTTGATCATCATCTTCATCGTCTCCGTCCTCATCGTTGTCATTTTTGCAGGTGAAGAAATCATACCAATGGCGCTCATCCTTAGTAGTTGTAGCTAGCGTTTCCGGCTTCAATAACGGCTTAACTGACGTCTGCACAGCCTCAAGAACATTCATCCATTCAAGTGTTCTTATCGTTCCACGCCACGCTACATATATTTCCCGTCTTCCTAATCTTTCACTAGCTTCGTCAGTGCTAACTGCGATGTAACCAATCCAGTTAGATTCAGTGCTCCAAGCTTCATCGGAGTACGAGAAACATAAGAAAGCTTTTGGGAGGTCGATTTTCGATGTTGCATAGAGAAACGAATCGACGATGTAATCATTTTCTGCCAACTTGTTAGCAACTTTCTTGAAAAACCCAGTTTTCCCAAAACGACAACTACCGCAGTATTTAGAGTGTTCATCGCTGTCGAATGAGTCGTATGTTCCTTGACAAAAATCGCCGCACCGGAGTATCAGGTTCCGAAGGTTTAAATCAAGTGGTTCGAGTAAGCCTTTCCACTGATTGCTTCCTAGTATTTCCTCCCATTCAGTTTTAGACATCTCCATTTTGTTCACAAAATTGAGCAAATTTTGCCAGGAGTTCTCTCAAGAGATTCAATGGCAAAAGTCTTAATAGTGGTCTGAAATGGGTTTCATCGTATAAGGGATAAAGAGGGATAAATAATGTCTATAGCAGCCAAGGCATAATTGTCTTTACATTAAGACGTGTAATACTGTAGTTTGTTTAGCGAACATTTGAAAATAGCAAATAGAGATGATGACCAACACAGACGGCTAAGTTAGCACCTAATTGTATTCTGATTATGACAGTAGAATGGATTAATTTAAGCGGGGACCCCAACCCTTAAAGATAGAAGGAACTCGATTATTCTCGAGGGATAAGAAGTCTGTGGTGTAGATTATTTCTTATTTAGACTGTTTCCTTTTCAAGGGATAACGTAGGCCCGGTATATAAGTAGGGTGAAGTAGATTTTAAGAGCAAACGGCCCTAAGGCTTAGGCTTAAGGCCTTCCAATCTAGCATATAGATTGGAAGTTCACGTCAGCTAAGAATCTAAGATAACCGCTAAATCTTATGACAATTCTATTCTAGTATACTAGTCGCAAAATCAATCAACGAGGCTATGCTGAGTGGAACAACACAAAACCATAAAATATCTGTTGAATTTAAGATGTTTGATGATCATGGATGTTTTGGAGATGTATGTGCATAGGTTTAGTGTTGCTCATGATACAGAGCTCCTATATATGGAGCAAGATTGTTCAAAACTCACACTTTTTATTATTGTTCTTGCTCAAGTATTACATATGAGATTCATTGCCTATTTATAGGCTTCATTTACCGACTACCATACACTCTAGTTTTTTCTAGAGTTTTCTTAGTACAGACTTACTTGACTAACTTCACATTCTTACACAACTTTGTTAACTGTCTAGATTTTTCCTTTCTAATCTCTTACTGACTCACTAGGCTATTATACTAGCTTTGTTCACACCACAGAACTCTTTGGACTTTATTTGGACATTACAAATTATGATATTCCAACACTCCCCCGTAATTTGTAATGGCCTCGATTTTTGATCTTCACCCAATATCTTTGCTTTTTTCTTTGCCCTTCTTGCTTAGGTTTTACAGGTTATACTCACTCTTCTTATTAGTATTTTTTGTATTCTACTCTCTCAGATTTTTTTTTCTCTGAACTTCTTTTCTTTTTCATTCTCTTATTCCCTTCTTAAAGATTGTAATTTAACCGAACGTACCTTTTCATTTCCATGGAACTCCTCCTTCAACGTAACCCATGGGTCTTTTGTTATTGCAGCTCCCATTATTCGCGGAAAAATTGTATCGTCCATAGCCATCTGAATTGTGTATAAAGCTTTATGGTCTTTCAATTTCATGTTCTTCAATTCATTTCGTTGTTTCGGAGTTGTTGTTGTATTCTCGGTCAGGGTAACACCACTTTCGACAACATCCAAAGATCTTGAGATAAGAAGTATGTTTTCATTTTGATACTCCAGAAATCATAATTCTCTCCGAAAAATATTGGTACAGCCACGGATTGATTAGAACTATTACTTGTCAACATGATTGTAAGCGGAAGTAAACGCCCGTTTCAATCGAACAAAGCTCTGATACCATGTTGAATTTAAGATGTTTGATGATCATGGATGTTTTGGAGATGTATGAGCATAGGTTTAGTGTTGCTCATACAGAGCTCCTATATGTGGAGAAAGATTGTTCTCTCAAAACTCACACTTTTTATTATTGTTCTTGCTCAAGTATTACATATGAGATTCATTGCCTACTTATAGGCTTTCATTTACTGATTACTACACACTCTAGTTTTCTCTAGAGTTTTCATAGTACATACTTACTTGACTAACTTCACATTCTTACACAACTTTGTTCACTGTTTAGATTTTCCTTTCTTATCTCTTACCGACTCACTAGACTATTCTACTAGCTTTGTTCATACCACAGAACTCTTTGGACTTTATTTGGACATTAAAAATTATGATATTCCAACAATATCTCACTCGGCACTGAACCATACAGCGAAAGGTTGATTTTTTTTTGTGCGTAACCGTTCAGCGAAACTATCTCGCTACTAGTTGGCATCCAAGATATATCTGGAGAGAGAAGTAGAAGAGAAGAATATACAATGATTTTTGTCTAATCTAGAAATCAAATCCAGCCCATAAGACTTAGCCTTAAGATGACCATGTTGTCAGTATTGTGGGGATTTGTCTGATTTTTTTTTCCTTTTTTTATGTAAACTTTTTGATTTCAGAAAAAAAAACTTTTTAGCATCTTATAAACAATTTGAGCTATGTTAATATTTTGCCTAAATAGTTTATACATATGTTGATAATGACTATTCAAGCCACAAAACATAAATAAGGAGACTGGTTTGGAAACTGATTTCTTCGCATTGGTTTTTAATGGTGATAGAGAGACATCAGGTTTTAGAAAGCTAATTCATTGCTTGTTACCTGAAGTTCGACAATATTTTAGACAAGAATCTAAAGATATGTTCATATTCCTCAAAAAACATAGATTTTTTTTTCTTCGGGTTTCACTTCCAAACGGATTTCTACAAGAGCAGCCTTAGATGCAGCTATCTTTGCAAGAGCATCCTTATTTGATTAGATTTTTAAAAACCTAGTTCTCCTTGAAGAGTTGTCTCTCATTTGAATATCTAGTTCCTCTTGAAGAGTTGTCTCTCTTTCAAATCATTCTCGGATATAGGAAACCCTGATGCAGATTCCACAAAATAGTCCGTCGAGTTCTCATGATAAAGAGTATCAACAACTTTTACCCAGTTTATGCACGAGTCATCTGAAAGGGTTTCAAAATCACAATCAGATTATTAACTGTTATTATCGTTGCAAGGCATATCGGTTGTGAGATTGGAATACGTGAACCTCCTCTAATATCAATTGAAAAGGAGAAGGTACCAAGTACAGCACCAAATTTTTGTTTGATGAGATTGGGAACTTATGTAGTACTTTTAACAATTAAAAGGATAAGAAACTTTTACTGTTGAAAAGTAAAAGCACTCACACACAAGAATTTTATTAACGAGGAAAACTAAAATGTGCGGAAAAACCTCGGGACCTAGTCCAGAACTTAAACACCACATTATATTAAGCCGCTACGTACACTAACACACTGTCAGACCTCGGATTGGACTATAGTTGAGAACAAATCGACCCTACGAGTAATTCATCTTCAGTTGTACTCTTTTATGTCTCTTGGATATCGCAAGACCCTAGAAAACACGATTATCCTGGATGGCGTCCTTTACAGGCCTAGGAGTTTCTTCAACCTAAATAAATACTTTTTGACTATTCTGCCTCTAACAGAAAACCTATTTAATTCCCTTTATATATATATTCTATCAAGGTTTGGAATTCTATTTGCAATAGACCAATTCCAGCAAACCTAAAGGATTTAAAACATTTACACTCTTACCAAAGATAAATCTACATGACTACCACCCCACAAGAACAATCTAAACAAATCAAACCAGAAGTTATTTAGATATCTATATTATGGAATCACAAAATTTTGAGACGAATAGTACTTTGTGATTTTTATCTATCTCGTTCTTGATTTATAGTTTGTATATTACAAGATCAATAAGAACAAGATCCGGATAACAAGAACTATCAGGAAAAAAATAGTCTGACCATGCTTCACGAATCCCTTAGTGAAGTCTTTAGAGGTCGTAACCTAACACAGTTTCACCAGAGAAAACCTAGGTTTTAGAGGATGACTCTAGTAGCAACTAGGGCACAAAAGTGCCATGATTGAGATTTTATTGTGCATGGAGTCCTCTCTATATATATTGATGAACAAGGCTTGGCAGATTACAAACAAAGCTAGATTTTTGAACTAGTTTTTATACTTATGAATTTCTTTGTAACCAAGTCAGTTAAACTTCTCTAAATAGATTGTATATGTAAGCATATGAGAAGTTTTCCTTCAATCTTAAAGAAGATGTGTGCAACCGTAAGTATACGTAATGCACCAAGTGGTTTGCCAGAGAGCCACGGTTAAGTAGTTCAGGAACATATAATCTTAATTTATCACAAAGCCAAATCAGTTCGTGAACTTTCAAAACAGTTTGTGAACTGAAAAGTCGTCTTGTAACTCAGGAGCCTTATAGATTGACAAGTTCGCAAACTTCCTAAAACAGTTTGTGTACTTGAGAATATAAGGTGTACAAGAAACATTCAAAAACAACCAGTTCGCGAACTAGATTATGTACTATTGAATTAAAAAGTATCCAGAACTATCTCAAAATTGACTAGTTTGCAAACTGAGCAACCAGTTCGTGCACACGAGTTGATTAGGATTATTTAATCATTTTTTTATATTTATAAGTTCAAGTTCGTGAACTTGTAAAACCATATGTGAACTTTAAGAACCAACTTGACTACTCTTTATTGGTTGTATTCTTCTTTGTAATGTTCATCATTATGTTAAATTCATACGATTTGTCTTAGTAAATAGAATGGTATATATTATGAGTAAATAGGATAGTAGGTCTTCACATACCATTATTGATGAAGTTTCCATTAACGCAGTCTTTAATCTTCAAGGTCGATTGGTAAATTCTGATAAACAACTGCCATGCTTTATTCCCAGTAAACTGACTTTAGTAGACTATAAATCAAGACATAGTTTTGATCAACTAAAATTGAGAATAAGCTTGACATACCAAAACTTGTGAGTTTGACCTAGCGATGTTTTGATAGCGTGAGATTTTCTTTTAACAATGAGGGTTGAACTAGGGATGAGATTGTCTTTTATCAATGACGATTGAGCTTCATCTTCAGAACTCCCTTTTTACGCGTTAGTCTTTGGACATCTTTGATTTTAGTTTTTCTGAACCTAAAAGATAACTATTGACTCGAATTATGGTGAAAACAAAAATCCACCCCTAGTTATAAAATTGTCATTTTTCCTTAATGACTATTTTACCTTCATCTGAATTTCACCATCCACATTAATTCTCCTACTCGGAGTAGAACCTTGATTGTCAAGATCATACACCTACACCCTATTTTCTCTTCTGTTTATGTCAGACTTCATTAGACATTTTGGAGAGGCTTGATTGGGCTTGGTAGACAGGCCTTTATCTTGCAGGGTAGGCATCTTATGTGATGAGAGTCCGTTCAACTCCTTATAACTGAGAGTATTCTTGTCAAAAACAAACAAACTATGAACTTGTTTTTTTTTCCATGGGAAAGACCATGGATACCTCCACGGATAATCACGCCTTGAGAAAGAGAGAGAGATATGGATGACCGTGTATGGCCTTGTTGTTGGGAATTATTGACTTAGGTTTTCTTGTTTGAACCAAATTCTCTCTATCTACTCTAAAAATATGCCTTTTTGTACTCATTTCCATATTCGTTCTTTTTTGAAAAACTAAAGGAATGTATGGCCATGTGTGTGAGGCCGTTGGTTTGAGTATATGATGTCTTAACCACCTTTTGATATAACTAGAAAGTTCCCCTTTGTAAGATACTTGAAATTTTGAACTAAGGGTATTTTCATCAAAAATCCTTATGATCAGCATTGATGTATGGGAAAGAGAAAAACTTGAGATGCATGTATGTGATACCGACCGAGAAAGTAGAGATAGACTTGACCCCCTTTTTTTTAGTAGAATTCCCCTTTTCTAGAAAATATTTGAAATTATGATTATTGTCGTCAAAACCCTTATAGGTCTTCAATTGTTTATTTTCAAGAGTAAGCAATGGAATGAGCGATGTCCCACCTAACTAAGAGGTTGTTTCACGCGCATGGGAACGATTGCTAGGCTTTGGAAGTTTGAAAAGCCTAGTTTCCTCAGAACTCTTATATGTTCAAGAACTCTTCCCTTTGTCATGGCATGAAGTGGTAGTGAACTTGGACTTGTTATTTTATCATCTTTCGCTGGTCATTGAGCCATTTTGCTAAGCTTTAATCTTCTTATTTATTTCATCGTTGCTAGTACATACTCTTTTCAGCTACATGTGATCTTGGCAGAATCATGTAGATTCTTCAAATGAGCTTCAATTGAAATACTCACACCGATTTTTGAACATAATAAGATATGCTATATGCGAAAATAATCACTCGATTTCGAGTTCGTTTGGTCAGTAAAACATGCATACGCATTTGTATTAAGGAACCTTGTATAGATTTCAAGCACTTTTCAAATTATGAAGATTTCGGTACGGGCACCATATCTCTGATCGTTTCGTTATGGGTGTCAACTCATCAACACGAGAAAATATACAATCATCCACCATCTAAAACTACCCCAGAATGAAATCGAATTCTTCAAAATATTTCAACACGCCAACAACCAAAATCCCGTCATTCTACCTATGAATACAAATTAAGCAATGGAGATTCATCAGCTCATATGCTCGCATCACTTCTACAAAGACTGGCATGAAAGGCTATATGATGGACAATTAAATATTTAACCCTGGCAGGAAGGTTATTTGCGATAAACACCTCTTACACACCTACGACTAATCACTTTATGGAAACATAGTTTGAGCACTGCTCGGTCGAACTCGCATGCGTTGCTATATCAAGCATGTTTGTCAATGTTAGTGATCAAAACTATAAGTCTTAATTTCTAGTCTACTTATAGCTAAGTCTCGGATAGAAAGTGTAGTTGAGCTCAAGACTCCATGGCGATCATCATACAAAGACGAAGAACTACTCGGGGAACTTGTGGGACTTCATCGACTAAAAGGTATGTGGAGACTTGAACTTATATATCACTCAAAATTCTATCTACTCTATCTCCTATCTTGAGACAAAAGTCGTATTGCTATATAGACTTTGATTATACACATTTGTTATTTCGAGCCGATTTTATCTCGTTTATCTATTTCTCAAAATATGTGTTGGTAAGCTTTCGCTTTGTCCAAGTTCATCTTTACTGGTGACGAAAGTCATATTAGTTTCCATTACTTGAAAATGGCTTTGACGAAAAATGATTTGTGAATAACAACTATATAACGTCCTCTTAGAATGTTTCAATGATTGAAATGAGAGTTTAGAATATATAACCTTGGAAGGATATAAACATTGTGTGGTAACACATACGTGTGTAAGTCCTTATTCTTTGAACCAAAGTATGCGTACTTCGCTGCTCAGGAAAACCGGAACTAAAGTCCGTGTACCAGTACGCACACTGTCAGAAGCTCACGTCCCGAGAATTTCTGTTGGATTTTGTGAACTGAAAACAAACTTATTCCAGGTACTTAAGTCCGCACACCAGTATGCATGCGTACTTAAGTTGGTTATTTTCTAAAAACGGTTATTCGTGAACTTAAACTTATATAAACTAAGGAATGCATAATTGCAAACCGTGGCTATAAAGTTCATGAATTGATTCGAGTGAATCAAATCGTTTTTGCTTCGATTGTGTCTTGTATACTTCTATAAGATCTAAGCAATTGAAAAACTCTCTAACTAGTTCATTTGAGTCATTTGAACTAGTTGTGGTAAAGAAGAATATGGTTAATATGGAAGTTCTCATATAGCTAACCATTTGGTTAACTATTGTTGAACCAACTAAGTGTACATGTTTGGGTACGGTTACAAACCTAAATAAACGTGCATTTAATTTGTGTGTAACAAGCTATCTTCGATCTAGCGGTTGAAAGATATTAGCTTGAATCTAATCAGGTTTTCATCTAACGGAATATTGAATGCTTTGTTACTAAGCTAACATTGATTGCAAACCCTGATTTGAAAGTCTATATAAAGGAGAACTCTAGAAACTGGGAAACCTAATCCCCACACCTCATGTGTGATACTATCTGTATTATCTAGAGTCGATTCTCCTTTAACCTTAGGTTTCTTCTCGATACCCTGTAGGTTAACGACTTGAAGACTTCATTGGGATTGTGAAGCCAGACCCAACTATTTTCTCTGTAGTTGCATGATCTGATCTTGTTGTTTCTATCGTATTTGAGTACAATCGTAAGATTGGTTTGAGATTGATTTCTCCGATATGCAAGATATAAAAGAAGTCACAAACACCTTCGTCTCATCGTTTGTTATTCCGCAATATCTTCTTTCGCTAGTCGATTAAGATTATTGTGAGGTGATTGATAATTCTAGGATGTTCTTCGGGAATATAAGTCTGGGTTATCAATTGGTTCCTGTTCACGTTGATTTATCAAAAGATGGAACAAAAACTCGTAGGTATTTCTGTAGGAGACAAATTTATCATCGTATACTTTTTTGTGTGATACAGATTTGTTTATTAAAGTCTTCGACTTTGGGTCGTAGTGATGAAATTTTAGATAGTGGTAAGTAGAGTTGTCGTTCACTCAGAATTTGTTGAGATTGATTTTAGGCTTGAATAAAAATAATACTAGAAATAAGAAAACGTATACACAAAATAGTAGCAGGATGGATATATACTGGGATTCGGGATTTCACTGCCTTTCATATACATGGGTTTTAGAAATTAATCCTTGACATTTATAGCTCCTAAAATAAGAAATATTAACTCTATTATTTGCCAAAGTAGATTTCATAAAACATTAGTTGTAAGTTGTGAACATGACGCATCAAAAGTAATTAAAACTAAGCATGCGACATCAAACAAAATAATAAACAATTAATAGAAATCATAATTCAATAAAAATCAGTGCAAATAGTAATTAAGGAATTAATTAAATTTACCATATGATGAAATTCAGCTTCGTCCGTCGTCCCAGAGATGGGGTCTAGCTCCTCATCGTAAAAACACACTCAAAAAGATAACTCATAGCTCAAAAGGTGGTTTTATTGAATAAAAATATAACACAGGGAGTTTGCAACGCTTTGCAGGCGTTACAGAACTCATTGTTACAATATTGTCACAAACTGAAGCTGGCGACGCAAATCGACTGTTACAGAGTCTATGAAATAATAAGACACTAGAATATAAACGACTGTTGCCTGCAGTCTTATGTTCTTCGTATCTTCTTCTTCGTGCAGCAGCAGAGAGAACTCTGCAACTATTTATTCTACACTCTGTTTTCTCCCCTAACTCTCCATGAGCTACTTTTGGTGCTGCTGATATATAAAAATACCAGGCCAGTCACAGTAAGCTATTTTCATCTTCTATTTAGCAGGCTATTCTTCCAATGATCGAATTCGTTTGTACTTTCTACAAAAGCACTAAAATAATATTATTAGATAAAATATTGAGTCCTAGATAATATAAATATGGGTATAAAATGTAGCACTTACGTGCTTATCACGTAGCAACTCTTAGTTGTGGGTGAGATCATCTAAGGGAATCAAGTGCGTAGTATCCTGCTGGGATCAGAGACGTAAGGAGCGCAACTGTACCTTGGATCAGTGTGAGATTGATCGGGGTTCAACTACAGTCCAGACCGAAGTTAGTTTGTAGTAAGCTAGTGTTTGTAATGGCTTAATACAGTGTGTGTTCAATTTGGACTAGGTCCCGGGGTTTTTCTGCATTTACGGTTTCCTCGTTAACAAAACTTCTGGTGTCTGTGTTATTTCTTTTCCGCATTATATTTTGTTATATAATTGAAATATCACAGGTTGTGCGTTGAATTGATCAATTGGGAAATCCAACCTTTGGTTGTCGATTGAAATTGATTGATCCTTGAACATTGGTCTTTGGTACCGTTCAAGTGATTTCTCTTGTATTCAATTAGACTCGCAGATTTTTTATTTACTTGAGTAAGTATTGAATCGAGAAAGAGAGATATAACTCTTTGATATACTTTTATTAAGATTGAGTCTGACTGTCTAGTTGGTTCTCTTAAAAGTATATTGGAGTTTGTCCATACAGATTGCTAAGAGAAATATTGGGTGTGGTTGTTAGACCCCCGCTTTTTCAATTGGTATCAGAGCAGGCAAACACGTTTAAAGACCTTACAAGTCTGTGTTTGTAGCGATCTGACTTTATGGACAAAAGTGTTATCTCAATAAATACACCAGCAGATCCACGGATTCCAGAAGTTGCTTCCATGTCTGACTTGATTAAATCCATAGAAGAAATTCTGGCTAAACCTCCACTAATTTTAAAATCCCTTGAAGTTTTTCAGGGCTTGAAAAGAAACTTGAAAACTTATCTTCTGATATTGATTCATTTCTCCAGAAAGAACAAGAGTCCCTTGACAGGATAAATCAAATTATGATGAAAAATATTCATGTTGAGGTCGACATTGATTTATTAATCAGTAAGAGCATTTCTCCTCCTCTGTGTAAACCAATGAGTTATAACAAACTAAATGTTTTACAAGAGGAGTTTAAATCTCAGGTTTCTGAGTACATCACCTTAAAGCATGAAGTGATTCAGTGTTCAATTCATGATATTTCCCATCAAGATAGTTGGATTATCTTCATGGATGAAGAGGTTAAAACGTTTTCTTTTACGAAAAAGGGTTCCCCTTGCAGTACTAAAGACTATCTGCAAAAACTGTTCTGTTCAAGATGGAAAACAAGAAATCAGAAACACAAATTCTTTTGGGTTCTCTTGAAGTTCTGGGATAATCTTGAAAAGACAGTTCCTCGGGTGTTTCTCGCTGCTAAAAAGTGTGAGAGTTGTTGGAAAGAAACCCTCTCTTGGTGTCATGGTGTGCAAGACTCATGTTTGTACTTACAAAAATTACTCAAAACAAATTTGTGTTGATCTATTGCTCTCTTGTTTGTACCAAACGAGTCCCTCACTAGCACACATGTGGTTCACATACGTTGAATCCAGAACCGCTTCACGAACGAATCTCTATTCCGGACGTGTCAAAATGGTTCCTATGACACATAAAAGAGAAAAGGATCTCTTCGGTTCCATCACTCTCTTCTTCGTTCTCTCATTTCGAAAACGCAAGAGAAACCCAAACAGTTCTCATACCTTTGCTCCATCAACTTCTCATTTCTTAACCAAATCAAAGTTGGTTTGTTCCTTTGAACTCAGGAGAAGCTCGTGTACGCTGGGTCAAGAATATTTTTTGTGTTTGACAATCGTTTGGAGTTCTTCCATTAGGTGCAGTTCAAGAACCAAGTAAGTTTCCTAACTTTTGTTCTCTAATTTCTTCTCCAACTATGGCACATAAAAGAACAAGGCATATTGGAAGCTCAAGTCAACAACCTAGGGATGAGTCCTTCTATGATTCCAGTATCCGTGCTAGGTTTGTCAACCCCTCTGCTCGTGTGCTCTATTTGGAGTATATGAACAAACAACCTATCTTTGAAAGATACTACGATTAATCAGAGATTGAGGTAAAAGGTTTAACTGATTTCTTCAAAAGACACACTTAGGGAATCATTCATAAGCCTTTAGGAACTGCTCGTGTTGAAATGGTTGCGCAGTTTTATGCGAATATGCATGAAATGGATCCTGCAAATTGTATGTTCAAAACTATGGTAGGAGGTATTACATTTGCTGTGGATCACCATATTATTGCTTATCTAATGAATGTAGCTGTTGGGGGTGATCGATTTCCTCCTCCTGAGAATGAAAGATTAACTCCACAAGTAATGTCTAATCTCCTCTTTGATAGAGATGTTTCTCAGAGAGATGGAAAGATCAATGTTCGTGGTGCTGAATTATTTCTGAAAGTTGCAGCAAAACTTATTGTAGCCGACATGATGCCAAGCACCATCGACAACAATTTATGGACCAGATCTCTTGCAGAATTGGTCTATTATATTTTTGAAGGGAGAAACATTGACTTCTGTGGACTTATTGTCAATCAAATGATAAGTGTGAAACAGACCCCAAAGAAAACTCCAGGTTTTCCCTGCCTCATATCAAGGATTTATGGTAATTTTAAGATCACTCCTTTTGGATCCGAGAGTGGTGGTCCAAAGACTCTGAGTATGGAAAGTATCAATGCAATAAGGCAATCCACATCAAGTGCACCAGCAAGTTCTTCTGCAGCTTCTAATGTTGAACTGGTTCGTCTTCAAGATGAACTTGATTGCATGAAAGAGCAGTTGGAGTATGCTGAAGCAGAAAATCCAAACCTAATTGAGAAGTTTTATGAAATTGCTAGAGATTATTATGGGAGAAGTGGGTGATCTCTGCTTTAGTTAATCTCTTACTGGCTTTTCTTGGGTTGTTAAACATGTTATTTGTTTAAGATTATTGAACTTAATGTTATTTTGATGTAATAACTTTAATGGCACTTTAGATTTGAATGATTATTTCGTCTTTCAATTAAATCGCCAAATTGTGTTAAGTTCGTAAGAAGTACAAACATACTTTTTCAAAAGTTAAGTCTTTCGTATGTCGATATGCATGTATTGATAAAATAATGAATGAACTTTTGACATTACAAAAGTTAAAGCCTTTTATGTCATATTTTGACATAAGAAAGGATAAAACTTTTGTTTACGATGATTACGTCTATTGTATATCATTGTGCAAATAATGATGGAAAATAGAATCAATCCTTGTATATTCCGCAGTATTTGGTCGATCCTCGATCCACATTTTTGTGCATATATTGTGTTTATTCCATAGGTTTCTTATGTTGAACACAACCGACTGAGTTGATCATTCTCTTATGATTAACTTAGTTGTTGCTCTGTAAGGTTCCCTATGTCGAGCATAACCAACTAAATTAATCATTCTCTTTTGGTTATTTTAGTTGTTGCTCTGTAAGTTCTCTTACGTTGAGCATTCCCGATTAAATTAATCGTGGGTTTTCTTGTGGTTAATTTAATTGAGTATTTTTGGATTCAAGTTCATATCCATATGTAATTTGCTATGTCCAAAGAAATCCTTCTTTTCTTGTAAAAATAAGGTCTCTCTTGTTGTTCTTCGGGAATGACATTTTATGGGGGAGAGTTCTTAATTGAATTTGTGCTTAATTGCCAAATCTTTGTGGGGAGTGCGGCTGTGGAATATTATAGGGGTTATCTTGTATCTTTATAAACTCCTTGATGAAAGCATCTAGCTCCGGATATATGATTGCATCTAAAAAGTAGATATGTGCTTTCTTTTGGTCATGAAATGTCTCTATGGAAATTTATTAGGATCCCACTAGTTTTCATACCTTTGCCAATTTTATTGACAAAAAGGGGGAGAATTAATGTGTAGTTCACACTACAAATACATATGGTTTTCGGATCATTATGTAGGGGGAGTGGTTTCCATGTGAGATGGAGTATTGACTAAGGCGGAGTGATACATATCACCATAGTATTGTTATCGAAGTTGTGATACAATTGAACTTTGATGTTGTGTAATAATACTATGACACTGTGTAACAATGATTGAGAATTCTTGTTTTCTCATTGTCATATCTACGGATTTTTAACAACGATGATGCTAAACTTACAACCTTTAGAATCATTGGAGTACTTGGAAGTGACGAAGATTTCGAGTAATGTTGAAGAACCAAGGAGATCAGACATGTGGAAGAGAAGCTACAAAGTTAATTTATTTATTTTGTATTCCATATATATTGATAGTTTTGTCACTAAAATTGAAAATGGGGATATTGTTAGAACACTGCTCGGTCGAACTCACATGCGTTATATCAAGCATGTTTGTCAATGTTAGTGATCAAAACTATAAGTCTTGATTTCTAGTCTACTTATAGCTAAGTCTCGGACTAGGATAGAAAGTGTAGTTGAGCTCAAGACTCCATGGCGATCATCATACAAAGACGAATAAATACTCATGGAACTTGTGAAACTTCATCGACTAAAAGGTATGTGGAGACTTGAACTTATATATCACTCAAAAGTCTATCTACTCTATCTCCTATCTTGAGACAAAAGTCGTATTGCTACATAGACTTTGATTATACACATTTGCTATTTCAAGTCGAGTTTATCTCGCTTATCTATTTCTCGAAATATGTGTTGGTAAGATTTCGTTTTGTCCAAGTTCATCTTTACTAGTGACGAAAGTCATATTAGTTTCAATTACTTGAAAATGGCTTTGACGAAAAATGGTTTGTGAATAACAACTATATAACCTCCTCTAAGAATGTTTCAATGATTGAAATGAGAGTTTAGAACATATAACCTTGGAAGGATATAAACATTGTTTGGTAACACATACGTGTGTAAGTCCTTATTCCTTGAACCAAAGTATGCGTACTTTGTTGCTCAGGAAAACCGAAATTAAAGTTCGTGTACCAGTACGCGCATTGTCGGAAGTTCACGTCCCGAGAATTTCTTCTGGAGTTTGTGAACTGAAAAAAAACTTATTCCGGGTACTTAAGTCTGCGTACCAGTATGCGCACTTAAGTAGGTTATTTTCTAAAAACGGTTATTCGTGAACTTAAACTTATATAAACTAAGGAATGCATAATTGCAAACCGTGGCTATAAAGTTCATGAATTAATTCGAGTGAATCAAATCGTTTTTGCTTCGATTGTGTCATGTATGCTTCTATAAGATCTAAGCAATTCAATAACTTTCTAACTAGTTCATTTGAGTCATTTGAACTAGTTGTGGTAAAGAAGAATATGGTTAATATGGAAGTGCTCATATGGCTAACCATTTGGTTAACTACTGTTGAACCAACTAAGTATACATGTTTAGGTACGGTTACACAAACCTAAATAAACGTGCATTTCATTTGTGTGTAACAAGCTAAGTTCGATTTAACGGTTGAAAGATATTAGCTTGAATCTAATCAGGTTTTCATCTAATGGTGAATATTGAATGCTTTGTTACTAAGCTAACATTGATTGCAAACCCTGATTTGAAAGTCTATATAAAGGAGAACTCTAGCAACTGGGAAACCTAATCCCCACACCTCATGTGTGATACTAGTTGTATTAGCTAGAGTCGATTCTCCTTTAACCTTAGGTTTCTTCTCGAGACCCTGTAGGTTAACGGCTTGAAGACTTCATTGGGATTGTGAAGCCAGACCCAACTATTTTATTTGTAGTTGCGTGATCTGATCTTGTTGTTTCTATCGTATTTGAGTACAATCGTAAGATTGGATTGAGATTGATTTCTCCGATAGGGAAGATATAAAAGAAGTCACAAACACATTCGTCTCATCGTTTGTGATTCTGCAATATCTTCTTTCTCTAGTCGATTAAGATTATTGTGAGGTGATTGATAATTCTAGGTTGTCTTCGGGAATATAAGTCCGGATTATCAATTGGTTCCTGTTCACCTTGATTTATCAAAAGACGGAACAAAAACTCGTAGGTATTTCTATGGGAGACAGATTTATCTATTACCGTATACTTTTCTGTGTGATACAAATTTGTTTATTAAAGTCTTCGACTTTGGGTCGTAGCAACTCTTAGTTGTGGGTGAAATCATCTAAGGGAATCAAGTGCGTAGTATCCTGCTGGGATCAGAGACGTAAGAAGCGCAACTGTACCTTGGATCAGTCTGAGATTCATTGGGGTTCAACTACAGTCCAGACCGAAGTTAGTTTGTAGTAGGCTAGTGTTTGTAACGGCTTAATACAGTGTGTGTAATCTGGACTAGGTCCCGGGATTTTTCTGCATTTGTGGTTTCCTCGTTAACAAAACTTCTGGTGTTTGTGTTATTTTTTTCCGCATTATATTTTGTTATATAATTGAAATATCACAGGTTGTGCGTTGAATCGATAAATTGGGAAATCCAACCTTTGGTTGTTGATTGAAATTGATTGATCCTTGAACATTGGTCTTTGGTACCTTTCAAGTGATTTCTCTTGTATTCATATTTGCTTGAGTAAGTATTGAATCGAGAAAGAGAGATATAACTCTTTGATATACTTTTATTAAGATTGAGTCTGACTATCTAATTGATTCTCTTAAAAGTATATTGGATTTTGTCCATACAGATTGCTAAGCGAAATATTGGGTGTGGTTTTTAGACCCCCGCTTTTTCAAACACAAAATCCTGAAATTATACTACGGCCTCAGGATATAAATTTCTAAACCGAGACACCGATCAAGTAACCAAACCAGCATGCCCAACACTCGATCCATGTGGACATGACCATGTCAACCAAAAATACAACTTTTTTTGTGAAAAGTAATATATGAGGGTCTATATATCTTCATAATCCTCCTCACCGGTACCAACCTCTGCCCAAACTGTAATACAATACCATAAACATTAGCACACATTATCCTATGGTGTCTTAACCAACAAACCTGGAACCAACCAGCATATTTATACTTCTTTTACCCCATTTTCAACAATACACCAAATGATCATCCATACTAAAGGCCTATATTTTGTCATCACCTTATTGTATTTCCTATTCTGGTCCTTACGGCTCACCAGAAATGAACTCATCTGTCGACAAAGATAATAAACTCGATAGCCATTCTGCAGTTGGCACTAAACTGCAACAAGATTTCACTTGGGAGAGAGATGTACTACCCTCTCACCTCCAGATTGGAAGCCATTAGCAAATCAAATTGTAATAAAAAATAATATAACAATAATTTCAGTTGGATGGGTCCCCCCGAATTGGACTAGGCTAAGATAAATATATATGGGATAGTTAGAGGTCACCTTGCATTTTTCGGGGAAGGTTTCATCTCCAGAGACTCCTTAGCAACAACTCTAACGGCATTAGAACAAGCTTTAGACATCACCACTGCACAAATGGCGGAAACCTGGGCCACGTTAGTAGAGACAAGAACAACAACATGCAGATAGTGAACCAGGGTGTACTTTGAAACGACATCAGAAAACCTAGTTTGCTTCATCGAAATAAAATGCAGAAACCCCTTGTACATCAATGTTAATGTTATGATAACGAAAACCAACGAGCGGATAAAATAAATCCATATTGCATACTAAACGATAATTATCGCGAAGGAAACCAAATGTCATACATACTAACAACAAAGTAGTGTACTCCATTCAATTAAGGACACTGTCGACTACAAGATAGGATCACACTATTATGTATGTTCTTTACCAAATTGTATTGTCTGATTCTACGGGCACGACATACACTTGTGTACTTTATTTTTAGTCTATTAATTAATTTATGCTTCAAAATAAAATAAGTACTCTATACAATTATATGTATTTTTTTAAGTTATGCCGGAATTCAGAAACTATGACATATTTTTTTATGGATTTCCCAGTTTCTACCCATATGTGGCATAAACTCTATGGGTTCAATTATGGGGAATTTGGCAACAACACTAGTTATTGGTTGGTTCGATTCGTGATTTGATACAACCATGAATACTAGGCACAATAAGTTAACTCAAGTTATTAATGCTTACTGGTTTATCTAAAAATGCATATGTGATCTTCAACCAAACTGATCTGAATGTTAAACATATTGTGCGGAACATAAACAAACATCTACATTCATACGACATGGTTTACAATCTCCATAATCATATTCTCAACAATATTTATACACCAGAAGGGACATCATCATGCAACAAGTCCACGCTCCTTCCAATAATAGAGGGTAATCTGGTATCAGTAATAAAATTTGTATCATCCTACATTGTTTTAATTTCCACTTACTTTATAGGAAATCACGTTGTGGATAGAGGACATCCAGGTGTTGACGGTGATTTATTTAACAAGGTCCAAATTATAATGTTGCATATACCCAGTTGCATGAAATAAATATATATGCATAAATTCCTGACGCGACATCAGAATTATAGATTCGTACTTCTACATTATATTTCACAAGAGAATTGAGAATGTGTATCCAGCTAATGGCTACATTGACCTTGTATGTCTCTTATATATGTATATGCCTGCAAGATTTCAGAGCTTCGCTTGGCAGAACTTTCGTTATTTTATGCACGACTATACAGATTGTCATGTATTAATCAGAGTACACTGATGATACAAATTGTAGATATTTGGAATGAGCTTTTGTGCAATTTTTGGATAAAACTATTACTGGAAGCATATTATTTAGTACGAAGTTGTGTTGAACATCACTTCGAGTCGCAAAACTTCAGCGGCTGAATTCCTTGAGTATGTTCTATATGTACTCCAGGGTACTAACAAAGTGCCAACGCCAACTACACATGGCCATGGCCAATCTGCCAAGATAAGTAGCCAAGAAAAGTCTCCAAGCCAACTTGGCCGCGTCTCCAAGGCCAACATTTTCTATGTCCCTAACATTAGCCGCGTCCCCAAGGCCAACATTGGCCAGTGTCCCGGAGCCAACTTGGCCAATGTCTGGGGCCATGATGTCACGTCCCAGCACATATGTCATTATGCCAATGTCAATCCTAGGCCATGGCTATAGCTATAACACCAACATGGCCACCACATCGCCATGACGACCGCGACATTTTGCTAACACTCTAGACATGCTTGTAGCACCTATGCACACTATATTGTTGCTAACATGACCAATATGACATAAGCATGCCACAAGTACGCCATGGGCATGTTAAGTTGTCATGAGCTTGTTGATAATGCCATCTTCTGGAGAACTTCTTGTTACTCACACAAACCTTGAATCTGAGTTATTTCTTCAAGCTATGTCACTTCGCCAAGGTCTGACTACCTTAGGCTGAATACTTAGTCAAAATACATCGTGGCTATAATCTAGTCAAGAGAAGAGATAGTCCATGACTCTAAATTCCTACGAGAAATCAAAACATGTTATATGGGTATTGGCCTGGTGGTTTACGACGGCATGCGGTGCGGCAGTACCCCCCATGATGACATAGTGAAAAGTAATGGTGACGGTTAAGAGCAGTTGAAGAGATGATGGAGCAATAGTTTACAAGCTTCCGGAAACTTCCCCGGCATAATGGGCGTAACTTTACCAGTACCTCACTCTCTCCATCTCTTCACGACTTCCACTACTTATAGGAAACATTGTATGTCCCTTACAACTACAAATACACTTCTTCGTCTATTCAAAAAATAGAACAAGCTTACTATTCTCAAGCTCTGGTTCTTTCATAGTTCGACAACCTTACACACAACAATTCAATCACCATTAATTTTCTCAACTTTCTTTGCTTTCCCTCCCCTAAGATCAACCCATCTTCTCTATTTGTAACCGAAGCAAAACGTGAAAGATCAACTTCTTGGTTTAGGCTCGTTTTGTACGATTTTGATTTTTGAACCTAAAGAAAGCACTCCAACAATATATTGTTTATCCTAGGACAAGTTTTAGATATAAACACCAGGGTAAAATGAAAAATAGGATCAACGTGAGGGGCACACTCAGTTATGGATAGGCCAAAAAAAATGCAACACACCAACATGGAGATACAAGTTGAAGACATGGAAACTCTCGTCAGATTTACCATGTCATTTAAAATGATGTCCAAGAAAGATTTGTTCCAAGTTATCACGAAAGAAATAGAGGATTTTACAGACACTTCACCCGTTATCTCTTTTGTGTTGTTAAATCTAAAGAATATTCAAAAGATTGATAATTCTCGAGCTTTTCATTCTTCACTGGCATGAAAATATTGTAACTCTAATTATTGCCCAACTAAATGCGATGGAAATCTTGTCGATGCTTCCCCGAACACAACATGAACTGTTATGTTCTTGCCTAAGTTTTCTCGAAAAAACAAAAAACAATGGTGTACTACCAGAATTACAAAGCGATAACGTTCGTGGCTGCATTTTTTAGGTCAGTGGTGGACAAAAATCTACTTAGTACCCGTTAGTGGGTTGGTTAAATTTGCACCATTGAAAATCTTGCCAAGACTTTGAACTAGAAAACCAAGGAAGTTCAAATAACAGCAATTATTTTTGTTACATAATTTTTTCAGTTATATCTCAACAAAACTTTGAACTTTGACTAGTTTAGATTAAATTTTGTGCCCTATAAATCAAAAACTCGCAGCTACTTCATTTCATCAAAACAACTTGCACTTCTCTTGAACTCTATTCTAAAACCTCAACACTCAGTTGTATGCCTCTTGCACAACCCATGACTTGCACTAAGCTTTTTCTGGTTTTATCTCTTATCATCACATTGTCATGGGTCAATGTTGGGGTTTCGGCTCGACATCTTTTGGCTGATGACCAAGTAACCCCATCCCCTGCGAAACCCACCATTCCATCTCTGAAAGTTCCTTCACTACCCAAGATGCCTACGGTTCCATCTCTCAAAGTTCCTTCACTTCCCAAGATGCCTACGGTTCCATCTCGAAAAATTCCTTCACTACCCAAGATGCCGACTGTCCCGGCACTGCCGAAAATTTCAACTCCACCAGTGCCTAGTACTAATAGCAAACTCCCTTCTCGGCATCTTTTGGCAGATGTTCCAGCAACTCCTTCCCGTATAAAACCCACCATTCCATCTCTCAAAGTTCCTTCAGTACCCAAGATGCCTACAGTTCCATCTCTCAAAGTTCCCTCACTGCCCAAGATGCCGACTGTCCCGACACAGCCGAAATTTACACCTCCGCCATCGCCTAGTACTAAGAGTAAAATACCTTCTCGACATCTTCTGGCTGATGTTCCACCAACTCCTGCCCCTATGAAAGCCGCCACTCCATCTTTAAAAGTCCCTTCATTACCCAAGATGCCGACCCTGCCGAAATTTGCACTTCCTCCAATGCCTAGTTTCGCTGGTAAAGGCAATTTTACTGGCAAAGGTAATTTTACTGGTAAATTACCTTCTTTACCTGGCAAAGGTAGTTTTACTGGTAAATTACCTTCTTTCCCTGGTAAAGGCACGTCGTTTTCACTGCCTGGTAATGCTACTCTTCCAAAGTTCCCCTCATTCACTCCTCCTTCAACTCCCAAAACCCCCTGAAGTTGACAACCTAGTGACCGGATTCTTTACATATAATTGTGTGATTTTTACCTCAGCATGTTGTTTTTTTTTGGTGTAATAATTTGAGCGAGAAAGAAGGTTGATATGGAATATCTATCTTTACGCTCCTAGAGTCATAACTGATGAGCTTGTGATATTCATCTTTCGCTTGTAATTTGTCTGGAAATTATGATTCCGTTGTTAGTTTGGTGTGATTTCAAGTTTGCTTCTCCCTACCTTCCCGCTCCCGGTATGATGTTCGTAGTTGTTGTTTTTTGGCGTCCCATGTTTTTTTTCAATAACGAGGATTTGAATTTACAGAACTTTGGCCAGTCGCTATTTATCTTTGCGTTACGAGTCTAAGGGTGTTTTTGAGCTGCGATTTGAGGCTGGCTGCATAATTTGAGAATGAGATGTTTCGCGAAGCTAAGAGCATCTAGTGAAAATATTTTTTTTAAATGACACATAGGATTTTAGACCCCCATTTAGTATAAAAACATCTCCAATGGTTAGGTCCTACAAATTAGGAGGGATCAAATACTAAATACCAAGGTGTTAAAAAAAGTATTAACTACACCTTCGGGATGACCCTTACCTAATTCCATGTCACCGATTTTATTTTTAAAAAATATTTTTTAATGTGGAATCAAGCTAAATATTTTTTTTTTAATATTTACCTAAATCTAAAATTCATTGTATAACCTTAACTCCTGGAGATGAGTTTTAGTAGGATAAAATCTAAATAAATGGGGGTCTAGCAATGACATCCACGTACGATTTTTTTGACCTACTGTTGGAGATGCTCTAATAAGCTCAAACCACAGCAAGTTGCAATTGTTTTGGTAACGAATGAGTTCTCACTATTGGAGCATGACTATGTTTTGGTAACGAATGAGTTCTCACTATTGGAGCATGACTATATGAGTTGCAATTGTCTTCTGCATTTAACAAAATGTCATGAACACTGCCCTAAGCTTGGGCACAAATTGTGGAAGCTTTTTGGATTGAAAATTTACCAATTTTAAAGCATTTATTATGAGTGTTGTGAATGGTGATCTGAATCCCTGAACCTTCTGAATCAAATAAACCCTCACATTAGGCAAAACAAAGAGAGTAGGTAATATTTTTTGATAGAAAGCTCCAAATTGAATTACTGGATATTTGATCTAAGAAGCTTCGCTGATAGCACAGAATTAGACGACATCAGAAGTAAATAGAACAGCTCAAAACACAGGTTGATGTTGTTAAACACAGTTTAAGTTGATGATGATGCTGCTAAATACAATCATTCGCTGTCCAAGGACCAAACATAAACCGCTATATGGGACAAAGGTGCCTCGTCTTTCTGGAGCATCCCACTTACAAAAGGATTATTTAACTTAAAAAAAATTCAGAATACCCTATTGCTGCTGCACTTCTTATGATGTAGTGGCTTTTGATGTCTCATCCATAGGTTCAGCTTCCACCGTCTCATCAGCTTTACTATCTCCTCCTTTCTTAGCTGCAAATACAGATTCTATTATATTAAATCTCCAATCCAAGAAAAAATGAAGAAAGGAGACATTTGTTGCATTTAAATGTAAAAATGAATTTCCAAAACCAAAGTTACACACACCTTTCTTCTTCTTTCCACCACCTTTCTTTTTCTTGGTTCCCAGGGCTAACCAACCCTTGATTTCAGCATCATCGTCTATCGTTTTCGTGGACTGCAGCTCTTGGAGAGCATGGCTTGTTATTCTGTCAGACCCATTTGGCATCAACAGAACTGTAAACTTGATTTGGGCGACAAAATCACCTGCACATATCACCCAAGGGACTCGCATTCAAATAATATTCTCAGAAAAGTTCATGGACTAACAGAAGTTTGAATACTATCAGCTAAACACAAATTTAAAGAAACAATTGAACGAATGACCTGAAAGAAAGGAAGGTTCCAATCCTAAAGCTAATTGAACTATCATATAAATATAAATAACTGAGCAAATATACAGGGCCAACCAGGTATGCTGTAATACGTCTCTTCAAGTAGTATTGAAGCTTACCAGGCTTCTCATGAAGAACAGGGTATGGTTGCAAAAGCTCATGGCTCATACATTCAACCAAACCCAGTCGTGCCCGCTTCTCCTCCAAAGCCCTAATAGCACCAACACTGTTAGTACAGCAGACGAGAGCCTATACTGAAAATGGCATTTATTTTGCAGGGAGTCAAGGTACCTTGCCGAAAATGGCATGATAGGAAATTTCTGGCTTATTTCACTGAAGATAAACCTAGATGCTTTCATCTTCAAACTGTAGCTTTTGTCCACGGCTCTCTTATAAATGGTTGTTTGCTTCTCATCCACTAATTTTGGCTGCAAAATCAAATTCCTAAATTAAGAATCGAATGAAAGATGGATGCTATATACAGTCGCATTTTTGCACGATGAATGTGATTACTGCAGTTTCACTTACCTTGCCCTCCCCCGTGCTGACAACTATATCAATTGCATACACTTCATTCTCTTCGAACTCTGCATCGTCAACTCTGGTCTCTGGATTAGATACACTTAGTATGACCTTGTTCCCGTCAATCACAAACTGCTTTAGTTGGTGACTAAGAACAGCTTCAACAATCTTGCAGTCATATGCAGCAGCAACTTTCTGAATAGCTTTCGTGACATCTTTGTTCTGCATCATCAAGAAAGACTTTATAAATAAGTTTCCAAATATTGGAAGCATATCCACTTCAAGAGGCGACTTTAAAAAAGAAACAAATCATACATGATAGCCCTGCTAAATTGCAAAACAGAACGATATAATATAGATCACAAGCCAAAAAACTCTTTGAGTCTTGAGGGCCAAATAAGCTTATACAGAACCTTGTCTCATTTATTTGAGTCGGTCAAAGTGCAAACCTTACAGGTTAGTTGATTGACGGTAAACATTCTCTGAATGCCCAGGGATAATTTTTCTAGGTGATTACGGCTATTACTAATCAGTTCAACATAGACACCAGAGACCAGACCTGAAATTGCTCTGGCTATTGGAGTAAAAGAACCATATGCTATTTGGAAGCGCAGTCATACTATTTGAGCCAACAAAGAGAGAAGAAATAGAAAACCAAATTATATGCTGCTCTATCAGAGTGACCAAGGCAGATAAAAAATCACAGATTTTCCCAAGGCTTAGATTTAGTTGTCATCAGAAGTCATTCTCGCCAACATACTATCCAAGAAGCATGGAAAGCATAATAGTCGTAAGCTTTAATGAGTGGAAAGAACGGAAAGAAAGGAAATGTTGCTGTACCAGTTAACGATGACCATAGTTTACATAGCAAGATATCATCGCTCAAAGAATGTATATACAAACCAATGAATGCCAAACAACAGTATTTCCAGAAATCATTTGCTAAACATTAATAAGATGAATATGTAGGGTAAATGTCATCAACCAAATGAAAGGATGACAAATAACAATATTTCCTGCAACTACCCTTTATTGGAGCAGCTATATCTAGTATAACACGGGATTTGATTCCATCATGTGGTGCTAAAAAAAACAAAGAAATTGTGATGTGTGGAAACAAAGCCAACTAGCAAAAAGAAACCCAGGAGTAAGAAGCTGCTATATCTATTACAACAGAAGTGAATGCCTACGATGATGGGTTCAGTGCCATCCGCCAGTCATTTGACGGAGGATTGAAGAACCAGCGTCGATTTTTTATTGGTGTCACCCGCCAGATAAACAACATTGTCAATAAAGAGACTTTTGAAAGACATGCAGTTTATTGGCCCTTTAGGGACTGCAAGACAATCATGTCGCCTAATAAAGAAGATGTGAAAAAGAAAAAAACAATTGACATACTAACAGAGCTATAACCTGTAACAATAAGAAGATATGCTTCATACACATGTAGTTATACTTATAGCTTCACTTGAATAATACTCCAAGAGTTTTAATCACATATCGTCATTCTGTCCACCAGTAACATTATGGAGGCAACCCAATCCAGAAAAACAGGATAAGTTCAGAAGAACACCTATGCTAACAGTATGACGTCAACTACGACAATTACAAGGTTGGGTTATTTATTCAAGATGTCTCCTCAAAAGGAAGTTCTGAGAAGGAAAAACCTCACTCTAACTACCAAACTATAACAACAAAAGAAACATGATACTTTACATGTAGCTTCACTTGGAAATAACTCTGATAAAATTATTAGTTCTTGGCATTATGACCACCAGTAAATTAAAAATGAAAGGATAAAATTCAGGAAGAACAATGTCAATATTAGTAATAACTAATAAATGTAAACAACAACGGACAAATACCAATATTCAGTTGAGTTACTTGGCCAACCATCAAAATCAGTCAGTGCTGACCTAATATGCTTGTCTAGCATTTCTAAAAGAGTTCGATTCTTTGGCAAACATATCATCAAATGCAATAAGCTGAGTTTTCCAGTCTGAGAAACCTCTTATAATGCCTTACTAATAATACAGAGAACGAGGACCATTTCGCAGTGCAAGAACCGAAAAACGCAAGAGCCTAATCAAGCCCACCAGCGCAACTTAAGGGAGGAAAAATCTCCCCTTAATTGCTCAGAACATGCAAGACAATGGGGAAGGAACCCATGTCATAAAACAACGACAAACAATCTGCTAACCCACTGATCTATTATGCAACTCTTTCTGACACAAATAAGCATATAAACATAATCACACAAGCAACTTTGGGAAAACAAAAAGGAACCATATCATTCCAAATTTACATCTCAAAAACGAAAATACCTTGTTTCCTGGTTTCACGAGTCTTAAAGCAACTTCAGCAGCAGTATTTGCAGCTGCAACAACATCAGCTGCCCTACCGGTCACAGGTCCGTCCCGAAGGACATGAGTGTGACCTACTACAGCAATGAACCCATCTATATGACATCCCATATCACTACAAATAACAAACCACAAAATATATTAAACAAAACCCAAGCAAAAAAAAAAAAACACAATACAGATAAACGAGTGAAGAAAGAGTATTACATCTTCATCATATCGCCTTGTACCAATACGGTTTCATCACTAGCAAGTGGAGAGAAATGACAGACGATGTTATTAACCGAAATACATGTTGGGAAAGCAACTCCCCTCTCAATCTTCTTCTTAACATTCTTGTACACACTCCCACTTTGCCTGCATCATTGAAAACCCATTTCTCAGATTCTTAAACTTCAAAAACCTTATTGCATGTATACCGAAAAGAAATAGAAAGATTTTACTTACTCTCTAATATAGGAATCACCCTTTTCACACAAATCTACAATTTTCGCTCCAGGTTTGCACTCTGATAGCACCAATTGAAGTGCCTCTGCAATTTTTACACACATAAAAATTTATCAACACACCAAAAACTAACCAAAAGATGATACAAAATACATAGAAGGCGAGGGGGTTACTGTTAACGATCTCAGCAGCGGTCTTGTATTTGGTAACAACTTCAGGTGAAGTGAGATCCAACTCCTTCTCCTCTTTGTTTTCGTCGTCAGACATTATAGAAGAAACAGATGAATTTTGAGCTCTTCTGCAATTGAAATACACAATTACTACTAAATCAGTTAGTTGTTCCGAAATCACTATTAATCAAACAGAAAAATCACTAAGAAAATCAACCTTGTTAGAGAAATGGAACGAACCTAGGGTTTTCAGAAGAAACTGGGGTTTATGAAATGAAGTTTTCGTGAAGGAAGAAAGTGATAAGATCTTGTTGATATTTTTGGTCAGCTACAGGTATGTGCCAAGTTTCTATAACTAGGGCATCACTCGTGGTGGCTGTTATTAGTTTATTATAAATAATTGTAGGAATTACCTATAGATACTAATACAGTGGGTTTAGTTAGTGGCAGGTCCATTCATTAAGAAATCATAATGGGAGGTCCAAAATTTTAAAGAAATAAATAATTTGACCAATTTTTTTTAATTTCAGGTTCGTCACACGTGCGAGACCAATTACGTGTAATTCAAAAATTCCAGAAATAACCTTCCTCTTTTTTACGGATATTTCAACTTTTCTAAATTCTTCTCCATTAGTTTTTTTCAGATCCGAATTCTACTTTCTCTCATCTTTCTGTTTCTGGATTTGTCGACCTAGAGTTTCTGCTGATTCTTTTTGGTTTTCAGGTATGTTGTGTGTTAATCTTCCTTTCTTCTTTCTCCTATTGCTGATATTTTTGTGTTTTTGATTTGTTTTCAACTCAGTCTTGACGATTAGATCGATTTAGTGATGTTTTAGGTTTGTTTTCAATTGATTTCACGATGATCACGATCATGATGTTTTTGTAACTCAATTTCATTATTTTAATAAATTTTAAGTTAATTTTTTTTCGTGTTTTGTTTTTTTTGTTCTTTAATGAATCTTGTTTGTAATTATTTGATTTCTTTGTTAGATTATTATGTTTTTAACTTATTTTAGCTTTCGATTTGATTATATTTTTATTTTAGTTTCTGCTTTTTTGGCAAAATGATGCTTGTTTGTAGTTACAGATTGTTTGATTCAGCAGTACATATATGGTGTACTGACAAAAACTGCTTTATTTTTTTTAAATTCATAGTTTTATTTACTTTTTTTGCTTGATCCAGAAGTACATATATGTAATACTGAGATACAACTGTTTTGATTCTGTTGTATTCATAGATTTATACATTTTTTTTATATGCAGTTGATTTTTGGTTATGAATCAAAGGTACATATATGGCGTACTTACATTTTGGATCTAATGAAAGCTGATGATTCTCAGAGAAGTATTGCAGATGGTTTTTGCAGCTTCATTTGGTATAATTTGGCAGTGCGTACATGTTGCACTGCTGAAAAGTCACCGTGTACATACGTTATACTGACGAGAAATCAGTGTATAAATGTTGCACTCTGTTAAAATCAAAGTCTACACTTCATAGAACATCACAGTAGCTGCTGGTTTTTGCTGCATAACTAATGAACAAAAAGAACGCTGGCCAAATGTGAAAGTGAAGTTCTTTTTCCTACTAGTTGGTTTTTTTCGAGCCACACAAATGATTTTATTACTCTCTTATCTTGCTTTAAGTTTGGTCAACTATTATTTTGCACTAAGCATAACCAAGTAATCCGCTTGTATTTTTTATACATTTTCTGATCATCTCAGAAGGGGGAACGAACATGACGTGCCTGTTGATCTGGTTGCACAAAGTCATTCGTACAAGCAGAGATTGGTACACTTTACCAACACATCTCTGTAAGACTCTTGCTTAAGTTTCTTTTCGCATAGAGGAATACCAAAAAAAAAACTTTTAAACCTTTTATTCCTTGTTATACTTTTTTGCTCTTATTACACTAGGACCATCGTCTATCTGTTGGACAAACCATAATGATTTTAGTTCTAATTTTGAAGTATATTCACTCTATAATTTACCCAAGTTGGACTAAGTGAAGTATTGTTCATTATGGGGACACTGATAGAATTTTTTTTGGCTGAATCTGTCTACTACCGTATCATGCTCTCACTTTATTTTGTCTTTTCTTCCTGTACATATTGACTGCACATTCATTGTTATTGTCATCTACAAGCCTTTGGAAAATTATCAAGGATCCTTTCTTGAAATTATAAAGAAACCATGCATGTGTATTCTCTAAATTATAACTTGTTTAAAATTGAGATTAGTTTCTTCTCATTGCATATGACACAATTTAGTTTTAAATATGGTTGTCTGAATGCTATTTGAAGATCCAAGGTACTTCAAGCTGAAATTATGAGTGTAGCCAATATAATTTTAAAATGTTCCCATGCTTAAAATCTTGTGAAATTATGAGTGTAGCCAATATGTACTGACAATTGTGAAAGGAAAAATTGCTTTCTTAGCACTATGCATAGGTTTTGGATGGAATTATCCGTCTTTTCGAATTCAATCCATGTTATGATGCTTAAAATCCATTGAAGATATGTGTATAGCCAATATGTACTGACAGTTGTGAGACGAAGAATTGCCTTACTTAGCATTATACATAGGTTTAGATGGAGTGTGCCCTATGAAATTAGTTGTCTTTCGTAATGCAATCCCTGTCATGGTGCTTAAAATCTGCTAAAAATATGAGTACAGCGAATATGTATTGACAGTTGTGAAAGGAATAATTTTGTTTCTTAGCACTATGCATTGGTTGTATGAACAATACCGGTATTGTACTATGAAATAGTGTATATTTCTATCACATTCTGTGAATCGAGGAATAAAAACTTTGAGTACACAAATGAGGCACTCTGGAAAATTCAGAGTGTAAATTCTGCAATCCAGAAAAATCACAGTACATGTTGCACTCTGGAATATCAGTGCATAAACGATGTACAAATACCCTGCACCTAGGATAACAAGGATATTATTTTGTAATTCTAGGTATGTTGTTCTATAGTTGGCTCATTCAGACACTTGTTTTACTTTTAAGATACAGGTGCACAATCATGTAGTCATTTTGATTATTTGCTCACCTTTGGGAGAAAGACTATATTTATGAGTTCGAACTTGGGACAATTTTTGCAACCATTATATTTCTTGTGATGGTATCTTTTGATCTTGTATGTTATTTTTAACCATAAAGTCATACGTACAGTCTCTGCTGATGATTGCAATCATGGGTTGGTAGTCGTCCTCGTATCCACAACACAAGCCTTTTGGGATGGTTGCTCAAATAGTTCAAGGTGAAGGTGTACGTGCTTTGTAGAACAAGGTTATTCCGAGTGTAGGAATAGTCTTCATGACTGATCTGTAATCTTTGTTGATTCATTTTTTACTATATATTTTTTGTATCTTATGTACTATTTTTCTTTGTAATGAACTGTATCAGAAGTTATGGTTTAGATTTGACAAATTCGACTGAGTTGTTTTAATCGATGCTCTTACTTAAACTGGACATATGTTGTTGCAGATTGTCTTACTAGGTC
This sequence comes from Papaver somniferum, assembly GCF_003573695.1. Classification (NCBI taxonomy): domain Eukaryota; kingdom Viridiplantae; phylum Streptophyta; class Magnoliopsida; order Ranunculales; family Papaveraceae; genus Papaver; species Papaver somniferum. Next base: position 112,851,825 of record NC_039366.1, on the reverse strand, counting down.
TCTTGTATCCCTTTGCTTTATAACATTTTTGTAGCAGGATCTTTGTAATCTCTACTATCTATCAAGTTTTTCCACTACATATGTTACATACTGGTTTATTGATTGGAGTAAATTTAGTTTCTTAACATATCATTCATTTAGTGGTTTTCCCTTTTGCGGTTTATTAGCATTGACATTGAATTTTCCATCAGTTTTTTCTCAGTGCAGCCTTTATGCACTGTTGTTTTTCTCGGTATATATTAGATATACTGATCTTTTTTAAATACCTTTAATTAACTTAAAGGGTATAATTCATCATTTAATAAGTTGAGAAATAAATACTTGAGAATTCATCACATACATTTACATAGATGCACTGAACAACATAGGTTTCTCAAAGACTAAAAGCAGTCTGAAAATATTGCAAGTAAAATCTTGTTCAGGTGATTTTTACCTCTATTTAACAAAGGAAAATAAAGCATGCAACCCTAATCTTTGTACGCCCTATTTTCTTGCAGACAAACTGCAACTTTGCAGCTGGTCAAGAAAGGTCATGGACCTGTTGGGACAATTACAAGTCAATCAGTATGAAAGTCATGTGCTTCAAGTTCATAGTGCCTAGAACAAATATTTTCATAAATAAAAGCATAAAAAAGCTTATTTCATAAGTATTAGAGATACATACTGGTGGATCATTATCTCATAAACCAAAAATGAAAAGAAACATAATGATTCTGGGTACATAAATATTGTTTTTCACCAGTATGACAATTATGTACTGCTGGATCATTGTCTTGGAAACAAAAACAACAAGCTGTATGTTACTTCATCGTGATTTTTTCTAGCATAAACATAGTTTTTCACCAGTATGGCAGGTATGTACTGCTTGATAACAAGCTGCATGTTACTTTCATCAGTATAGAAGATATGTACTGCACTTTTCTAACCAAACAAAAAAAAAACATTGGTATAAGAGCATCTTGTTTGTCAAAATAAATAGTTTCAACAACATCTTCTAATTTTTTCCAGTGACTTTCTGCATACTTAGTGTTCCACAACATTAAGAATACCTAATCATATGGAGGATTCACCTATCTTGTCTTACAACGCATCATTGAAAATATATCGACTCGACTTTTATCTTACTGACAAGAGAATGTAATGCTGTAAAACCAAATCTATACAACTTCCTACGACTTTTTGTCACAACCTTACCTGCAAGATTAAGTAGTTTTGTTTCAGTACAGTATCTATAACTGCATATGAAAGCATAAACATGGTTATTAATCAGTATGGGAGTTATGTACTGCAAGTATATAGTGCCTAAAACACACAAAGTCACATATGAAAGAAAAATAATGGTTATTTAGTCAGTATGGGAATTACGTACTGCAAATTCACAATGCCTAAAAATAAAGAATGATCTGTGAAAGCATAAAAAAACCTATTTAATTAGTAAGGGAGTTATATGCTACAAGTTCATAGTGCCTAAAACAAATATTGTCATAAATGAAAGCATAAGAAAGCCTACTTTATAAGTATTGGAGATACGTACTGGTGGATCATTATCTCATAAACCAAAAATAAAAATTAACGTAATGATTTTGGGTACATAAATACTATTTTTCAGCAGTGTGGCAGTTATGTACTGCTGGATCATTATATTGGAAACAAAAACAACAAGCTGATGTTACTTCCTCGTGATTTTTTCTAGCATAAACATAGTTCTTCACCGGTATGGCAGGTATGTACTGCTTGATCATTGAGTTGGAAACCAAAAATAACAAGCTGCATGTTATCTTTTCATGTTTTTCTAGTATAAACAATGTTTTTCACCAGTATTGCAGATACGTACTGGTGGATCATTGTCTCATAAATAAAAATTTCTATCAAAACTAAAATTACAAACAAAATTGATCAAGCAGTAATACCTTTCTTCTTTGATGTCGGTTTTGTTTTAGGTCCTGATGAATCTTCAAAGTCGTCTTCTTCTGACCTGGGAGTAATGCTATCATCGTTTATTACTTTTTTTTTCTATAATTCTTCTACTGATCGTTCTTCTTGTTATCACCATATCTCTTCGTAGATCTATAAATCAATTTTGCAGATTTTAGTTTTGATTTTTCTAAAATTTAGAATCCAGGGTTTTTCTGTTTTTTGTTTTGTTTCTCCGAAACAAAATCAGTAGATGGATATTTTGGGGTTTGATTTTCTGATTTGGATTAGTAATTTTCATAAAATTTTGATCCATGATCTTGTTTCTGCTCTCATTTTTGTTTTTCTAATGAAATAAATGCGTTTTTTTTTTTGCAGTTGGTTCAGTGAAAGTGGAAACGGTTTCTCCACACGTGTTTGAAGTATGGTAGAGATATCTTTTCCATATTTTAAAAAACTTTGGACCAAATAATAACTATAAAATCCGATTGGACCCTACTATAAATAACCTAATGGGCTTAGGACCAAACAAGAAATTTTCCTAAATAATTATGGACACGTCTGTCCTTGAGTGGAAATGTTATTATCATACGACTTTGTGGGTTTGCACTTGGCAGCGTCGGCTAAGTTCGCTTTGTCCCCACCTTTTTGACACTGTACATAGGTACTCTAGCTCTTTGGTGCAAAGGATCCAAAGGCCAAGATTTTAGTCTTGACAAGTCAAGAATGCTATACTGCAGGACTTTGCGAGATGGTTTCTCACTCAAATGGTTTCTAAGACGTCGGAATCGCTCTCCTAATGGTTATTTGTATTCAGTCGAGAATCCATTATAGGTCCTAAAGGGTTCAAAATTTCCAGATTTGAATATTAGATGTGGGATATATCTGATCTAATATCTTAGATATCGCTTGAATGGGAAAGTATCCCGCAAAATTGTGCAAGATAGCATTGTTTGTTAGTCTTTATAATCATCTTGGATTATGCTAGAAAGTCATGATCAAGGAGCTCAGGCAACTGCTGCATTGGCAAGAAAAACCAATGCAAATACAACGTTTGAACCTCCCCAAGGATGGGCACCTTGCAATCTCCTTTGTGGAGGGGAAAAAACCAACAAGACAATGTAGTTCACTTTACATTTTTAATCTTAGTAGTAAATTTTTCGTGTAAAAAAAAATAATCTTTATATGCATTATAGCTTATCTGCATTTCGTGTATTTTAGTTTCGGCTAAGTACAACATCGTGTCTTTGCACGATCTAGTCAACGTCTTTAGCCAAAAGCGCCCAAGATTATCCATTATCACTCACCATCAAAGGGATTAGAGATTAGAGAGATTTTGATTTTACATAAAGAAAATGTTTTTGCAGAAGCTAACCAAAGGATTACTTTTCATTTACTTTCTATTCAATTCAATTGTAGCTCCATTGTTGGATGGCCAAACAATTCTCCATATTGAATTATTCCCTAAATTCCTTGTTGATCTAAAATCAAGTTATGCGCAAAAATACAATGATTATTTGATTTCTGAGAAACCTCATTTCTTCGTTGGAATTGTCTAGGTTGACCTTCTTCTTTAGTGGCCTCTCTTTATTATTGCCAATGTCTATGATATCGTCAATAACAAATCGTGGGTATGCTTCAAAAAAAAAATCATGGGTTAAGAAGACTTGCTTGATTTATGGTGTCTCCACTGCTTCTTGCATGGTATGTATTTTCTTACCCCCGGATCTTGTAATTAGAGAAAAGGTACAAGAAGATAATGACACACTCTACACCTGAACTGAGAATAAGTTTCAGTTATATATGTTAGAGCATTGCTCATTCGAACTCGCAAGCATTGCTATCTCAAGCTTGTTTGTCGAATTTAGTTATCAAAACTATATGTCTTGATTTCTAGTCTACTTATAGCTAAAGTCTCGAACTAGGATAGTTAAGTGTAGTTGAGCTCCAGACTCCACCGCGATCATCATATGAAGATGAAGAACTACTCAAGGAACCAGTGGAACTTCATCGACTAAAAGGTATGTGGAGACTTGAACTTATCTATCGCTCAAAAGTCTATCTACTCTATCTCCTACTCTTGAGACAAAAGTCGTATAAGTATATAGATTTCAATTATACACATTTGCTATTTCGAGCCAAGTTTAACTCGCCTATCTATTTCTCGAAATATGTGTTGGTAAGCTTTCGCTTTAGCCAAGTTCATATTTACTCGTGACGAAAGTCATGTTGACATTTCAATATCTTGAAAATCGCTTTGATGAAAAGTAGTGTGTGAATAACAACTATATAACATCCTCTAAGAATGTTTCAATGATTGAAGTGTAGAGTTGAGATTATGTAACCATCTTTGGATATAAGCATATATAATGCGTTCGCACATTAGTGTATAAATCCATGAACCGGGAACCAAGTGTATGTATATGTGTGTGTACGAAAATGGTGAAGGAGACAGGTTAAGTATGCGTACCCGTACGCATACTGAGTGAAGTTCACATCCGTGAATATCTGTTGAGTTTGGGAATTGACAAACTCTTAACCAGTCACCTTAAGTATGCGTACCCATACGCATACTGACAGAAGTTTTCTACCTGAGAATTTTTGTTGAGGTTGGAAACCAAAACCAACTCAAATCCGGTTGCTTAGGTACGCATACCCATACGCATACTTAAGATGGTTACTTTATCAAATCGGTCAGTTCATGAACTTAAACATTTAAATTATAAGGAATGCAATCTTTACAAACCGTGGCTATAATTTTCATGAATCGATTCAAGTGAATCAAACCGATTTTGTTTCAATTGTGTCTTTCAAAAGATCTAAGCAATTGAACAACTCTTTAACTAATTCATTTGAGTCATTTGAACTAGTTGTGGTAAAGAAGAATATGGTTGATATGAAAGTGCTCATATGGCTAACCATTTGGTTAACTGTTGTGAACCAACTAAGTGTACACGTTTAGCTACGTTTACTCAAACCTAAATGAAATACATTTCATTTGTGTACAACAAGCTAAAATTCGATCTAACGGTTGAAAGATATTAGCTTGAATCTAATTATGTTTTCATCTAACGGTGGATATTGAATGCTTTGTTACTAAGTTAACATTGATTGCAAACCTTGATTTGAAAACTATATAAAGGAAACCTCTAGCAACTGGGAAAACTAATCCTCACACCTCCTGTGTGATACTAGTTGTGTTATCTAGAGTCGATTCTCCTTTAACCTTAGGTTTCTTCTCGAGACCCTGTAGGTTAACGACTGAAAGACTTCATTGGGATTGTGAAGCCAGACCAGACTACTTTTCTTGTAGTTATGTGATCTGATCTTGTTGTATCTATCGTACGAGTACAATCGTAAGATTGGCTTGATATTGGTATCTCTGATAGGAAATATAGATAAGAAGTCACAAACATCTTCATCTCATCGTTTGTGATTCCACAATATCTTGTTTCGCTAGTCGATTAAGATTATTGTGAGGTGATCAATAATTCTAGGTTGTTCTTCGGGAATATAAGTACGGGTTATCGATTGGTTCATGATCACCTTGATTTATCAAAAGACAGAACAAAACTCGTAGGTATTTCCATGGGAGATAAATATATCTATTATCGTAGACTTTTCTGTGTGATACAGATTTGTTTATTAAAGTCTTCGACTTTGGGTCGTAGCAACTCTTAGTTGTGGGTGATATCAGCTAAGGGAATCAAGTGCGTAGTATCCTGCTGGGATCAGAGACGTAAGGAGCGCAACTGGACGTTGGATCAGTGTGAGATTGATTGGGGTTCAACTACAGTCCAGACCGAAGTTAGTTTGTAGTAGGCTAGTGTCTGTAGCGGCTTAATACAGTGCATGTTCAATCTGGACTAGGTCCCGGGGTTTTTATGTATTTGCAGTTTCCTTGTTAACAAAACTTCTTGTGTCTGTGTTATTTCTTTTCCGCATTATATTTCGTTATATAATAGAAATATCACAGATTGTGCGTTGTATCGATCAATTATGAAATCCAACCTTTGGTTGTTGATTGAAATTGATTGATCCTTGGATATTGGTCTTTGGTACCATCTAAGTTATTTCTCTTGTGTTTAATTAGACTCGCAGATTTTTGTTTGCTTGAGTAAGGATTGAATCGAGAAATTAAGATATTAACTCTTTGATATATCTTTCTTAAGATTGAGTCTAACTGTCTAGTTGATTCTCTTGAAAGTATATTGGAGTTAGTCCATACAGATTTCTAAGCAAAATATTGGGTGTGGTTTTTAGACCCCCGCTTTTTCAATATACAGACAGGACTATCACATGACCGACTCTCTAGTCTGTTACACAGAACATGTAAGTTGTACGGATGTAAAGGACTAAAGTCACACAGGAACTAGGATCCATGACAACTCACTATCCCCCATCAACTTGAGCTGGTGAAAGAACCCTCAACTTGTCATGAAGAAACTCAAAACGCGCAGCACCCAAACCTTTAGTAAAGACATCAACAACCAGAGCATCAGTGAAAACATAATAAGCACGCGAAGACTTTGATTGAACCAGCTCCCTAATGAAGTGAAAATCAAGAGCAATATGCTTGATTCTGCTGTGTAAAACATGATTTGATGCCAGAGAGATCGATCCTTTATTATCACAGCCAATAAATGGAGTGTTGGATTGAAATACATGAAGGTTTTTAAAAAGATGACAAACCCACAACACTTCAGCTGTTGTATGAGCCAGTGACATTTATTCTGCCTCAGTTGAACTCCTAGCAACTGTAGGTTGCTTCTTGGATGACGGGGAAATGGGATAGGAACCAAAAAACACACGGTATCCACTTGTGGATCTTCTATCATCAGGGTTGCCTGCCCAATCTGAATCAGAAAAGGATGAAAGAGCTTGAAACCCTTTTTGAAGCACAATACCACGATAATAGTGTGTTTAAGATATCTAAGAATCCTCTTGGCTGCAATAAGATGAACATTTGTAGGCTGACTCATGTGTTGACATACTTGATTCACTGCATAACACATTTCTGGTCTTGTCCAAGTAACATATTGGAGTTCACCCACAAGAGACCTATATTCAGTTGGATCAGCCAATGGGATACCATCATGCTTACTCATCTTTGTGATCATATTTGTCTTGTTTAAAAGATCAAAAATATACTAGTTTGGGAAAGATGCATAACTGTTTGATTTCTCTTAACCTCAAGCCACATAAAATAGTGAATAGGTCCCAAATTTTTGACTGGAAAAGAAAGAGTAAGTTGAGAAATCACCTTGTTACAAAACTCAGTAGAAGACCCTGTGATCAGTATGTCATCCACATACACCAAAATATAGCAGATTGTGCTCCCATTTTGTAAATGCAAAGTGAAAAGCCTCCATGAGATGGAGTGAAACCAAGTGCAAAAAGAGTATGCATCAACTTCCCATACCAAGCCTTTGGTGCTTGTTTCAATCCATAAATGGATTTATGTAATTTGCAGACAAAATGTGGCTTATCTTTCTCTTCAAAACCAGGTGGTTGTGTTATATAGACATCTTCTTGGAGATCACCATGAAGAAAAGCATTGCTAATGTCAAGTTGTTTCACTGGCCAATCATGCTGAACTGCAATAGATAGCACAAGTCTGATTGTTGTAGGTTTTGCAACATGACTGAAGGTTTCTTCATAATTTAAGCCTTCTTGTTGATGGTATCCTTTAGCAACTAGTATGGATTTAAGTCTTTCCACAATGCTATCTGGATTGTGTTTAACCTTGAAGACCCACTTACATCCAACCAGATTGTGTGCTTCAGATGGATGAACAAGACTCCAAGTACCAGCATTTTTGAGAGCTGTATGTTCTTGAATTATTGAAAGCAGACATTTTGGGTGTTTCAAAGCTTGCTTGTAACATGTAGGGATTGGGTCAGGAAGCTTGGATAGAAGAGCAACATATAAAGGATATTTTGTAGAAAAATATGACTTAGTTTTAAAAATACCACTTTTACTCCTTGTCCGCATCCCATGAGTTGGTACAATGTCTTGTGATGGTGGTGGTGGAATGGATGATGCAGAAGCTGAACTAGATACCGAGGTATCAACAGTCATAGTTGACCCAGGAGAAGTGGGTTCAACTGTAGTAGCTGACTTAGATAGAGATGGATCAACAGTGCCAGAAGACCCACAATCCATTAACTCACTTGAAGAATTTGTTGTAGAGTTCAATATAGAAGGTTGAGTGCACTTGTCATGATAATAATGAGACTGCTGAGAATCAATTTTTGAAGTATTGAACAGCTTGCAGGAAAGAGCAGGAAAATGATCTTCATCAAAAGTAACATGCCTGGAGATATAAACCTTCTTAGAATATGGATCATAACATCTGTAACCTTTTTGAGAAGAAGCATACCCCAAAAAGATACATAATTTGCTTCTAGTTTCTAGTTTAGAATGTGTATATGGTTTCAACCATGGATAGCAAGCACATCCAAACACTTTTAAGTCTTGATAATTTGGTGGAGTGTCATATAACTTCTCATAAGGTGAAATAAAAGATAAAGAAGCAGTAGGAAGTCTATTTACCAAATAGTGGGCTGTCTTGATTGCATCAACCCAGAAAGAGACAGTCAAATTAGACTGATAATGTTCTGGTTAGACCAACCAAGTGCTTTTGTTTGGATTCAGCAACTCCATTTTTGTTCAGGCGAGTAAGGACATGTGTACTGATGTGAAACACCACATGAAGCTAAGAAAGCACTGAATTCATTGTTGATAAACTCTCCACCGCCATCAGATCTGATAGTCTTTATAGTAAGATCAAAGAAGTTTTCTACTTCATTTTTGAAAGACTGAAAAGTTGTGATAAAATCATATTTTCTCATTAATGGAAAGATCCAATAGTACTTACTATAATTATCAATGATGTTACAATAATAAGTGTATCCACTATTGGACATAACAGGACTAGGTCCTCGCAAGTCCATATGCAACAGTTGCAATGGTTTATTTCACACTGAAGTAGAAAAGCTAAAAGGAAGCTTATGAGCTCTTCATAGCTGACACTCACTACATAGTAGTGGTTTATTTGACAAATCTAAAGACAAGGAATGACAAATTCTTTGTAAGGACTGAAAAGAAGGATGTCCAAGCCTTTGATGTAGAAGATGAGGAGTGATACTCTTAGCAGAATAAGTAGCAAATCCATGAGTAGGAGAGACCTTAGTTGTGGTTGATGGTAGTGAGAAATGGAAGGGATATAATCCATATTTACTTTGCCCTTGGAAAATTGTCCTCCTAGAAGAAAGATCCTTCACAAAGAACTTATCACTTTCAAATATAATACTACAATTATTATCACCGGTGAACTTATGTACTGAAAGCAGTTTTTGTGAGGCAGATGGAACATGGAGAATTCTAGATAATAAGAACTGATTATGCATTAAATTCTTAACAGCACTACCAATAGCAGAAATTTTCATACCTTCACCACTTGTTGTTTGAATTTGTTCACTACCATTGTAAGATTGATAATCAGAAAAGTCTGACATATCTGAAGTAATATGTTGAGTGGCACCTGAGTATTGCAGAGGCCAGCATAGCATGGATATTGCTAGGTATTTATCTTTCTTGATAAGAAAAATTCATTTTGTGAGTGCATTCCTGAGCATCATGTCCACATTCCTGAGCATCATGTCCACCTTTAAGACAAATCTGACAAGGAATTTTTGTTGTTGTAGCATTGGAAGTACTAGCACCATAAGAATTTGGTGGTGGATTCTCACTGGAAATGTTGATGAAGATGAAACAGGTGGAAATTGATGAAATGAAGGTTTGTATGAAAAAGGTGGATATTGCTGGTTTGGAGATCTGTATGAATTGTTGGTTCTTAGTGGAAAATTGTGAGAATATTGATGAAACCTTGGTGGTGCTTGAAAGAAAGGTGGCCGAGTACGAGATCTAAAGGCATTTTGCTTCTTCAGATTGTGTAATCATCTTAGATTTTCATTAAGAACAATTTCTTCACTCAACAAAAGATTATGAAGTTCTCCAAGTGTGACCAGAGGATTTCTAATTCTAATTGAAGTAGAAAAGGAATCAAAAGCAGGATTAAGGCCATTGAGAACACTTACTACCATTTCACTGTTGTTAATAGCAGATCCGGCAACAGAAAGTGGATCTGATATTGTCTTGATCTCATTTATAAAAGTGAAAAATACTAGAACCACCCTACTATATGGGTTCAATATTTAGAAGCCCCACAAAATGGATCCTCCACTATCAACTCCATACTTTCATATTTTGATATTTCCGGGCCCAATACTTTCATTTTTAGGGCTTCATAATGAAAATGTTTTTTTCGCTATGACAACTTTACCCTTTTCTATTTAAACAGGAATAAAATCAGTAGATATTTTCATTTCTAAATTTTCTTTCTCTCTCTTGCCTCTCTCTCGTCTGTGGAGAAACCATTTCTAGGGTTTTCTGAGATTCATTTTCCACCTTGCGAATTGATTTGATTCAATGGAGATTTCGTAAAAATCATTCATCGTTGATGGAGAAGATATCAGAGAAGATTCATTCACATGATTCATCATCATCGTCTTCATCTGATTCTGATAATGAAAGGGAAGTTAAACATCAGTCAGTACCTAAATCTTCATCAGCAAAAGGTGTTCATTCTGCTATTAATCGCCTCTTGGGAACGAAGAAACCTGTTAATCATGTCTTTGGTGGTGGAAAGCGTAAGAATCTCACTACTGATTTTTTGTAGATTTGTTTGGTAGTTTGGTGGTTGATCTAGGTGTTTTGAGGTTGAATTTTGAGCTTGAAGTTCTAGATTTGGTTTGATTTTGTTTGGATTTGAAATAATTTCTGATCTGGTTTTAGTGGACTTAGTTGCATGTCATTGGAGGTGAATAATGATTTGTTTTACTGTTAATTTAATGATGCACTTGATTGGGGTTTGTATGTAAAGTTGATGTCAATTCCTAGATGTTTAGTTTGTTTTGCTTGTCTGTGATATTATCAAGGTTTGAGTGGCTGTAATTTCTGTGTTTTTGTATACTTAGATTAGGATGTATGAATCAATAAAATATTAAACATGTAAAAATTGAAGCTATATTGATCGGTATCTCACTTTGTAGTTGAACTGATTGATTTCGTCGATCTGATTAGATTTACGAAGGTAGAATTTGGGTATTACCAAGCTTGTTATAGCTGTATTTATAAGAACTTGCAATATATATAACATAAACTTTATATCCCAGGATGTGTAACTAGCAGTTACACATCCTGGTAGTTACTGCTAGATCATCATCCAAACTGAATGATGGTCCTTTACTGAGAACAAGCTGGCCATAAAGCAACTGTTGAACAATGTTATCTAGTCATTTTAATATGCATGATATACCTTTTCATAAGAACTTTCAATATACATAACATAAACTTTATATCCCAGGATGTGTACCTAGCAGTTACACATCCTGCTAGTTACAGGTTTCGGATAACTAGCAGTTAGACATCCATATGCCAACATATATAGATACCTAGAAATGTGGAAATCACAATCAAATTTTATGGAGTCATGTTTACCTGAAGCTCACTCGACAACACCATCCTCATCTGCTTAACCACTTTTTTGGTATCATTATCAACACCACCACTCCCTGCAATCCACACGTACACGTAAACAATGTATATAGTTATTAAGATCCTTATTTTTCTGAAAATTCATTTGGTCAATATTGTCCTAGTAATTGAAAACAGAAACACTGAAGATATACTTTGCTTCATGTCTTAGCAATTGAAAATCAGAAACTTGCATTCATAGACAAGCATTATAAGATTATATTGAATTAAATTATCTTTTGCGAAGGTACAGAAGTATAGATTGACTTAAGGTAATGAGAATCACAGAACATGTAGCTTATTTGTTTGAGCAAGATTGTTACTGAAATTTGAAACAGTCAAGTTTGTTGAAGGTAAACTTCAAGACATGCATTTGTGTATTCCTTTTCAATCATCATAAGAGAATAGAATTACCGCAATAGCTAAAGAAACATAACATGTAGCTTATCCAACAAACACATTTCCGATGCCAGTGAACTTCCCTCTGCAAATAATTGATAAGACAAGTTAAAGATCACCATTACTTCACATATCAATTTGTTTACTTTACAGTCCACCTACATGTCTTTTTGAATTTGAGAGTTGAGAAATTATTTTGTTACGATATGGCCCAGAATTATTTTAGTAAAATTGGTTGGTTGATTTGTGAATGCTTAGATTTCTCGTTATGATTAATGTGTTGTGAATTTTCTGCTGCTGCAGCTGCTGATGTTTTCTTATGGAGGAACAAGAAGATTTCAGCTAGTGTTCTTGGTGGAGCTACTGTTACATGGGTTTTATTTGAATTGTTGGAATACCACTTGCTCACTTTGGTCTGCCATTGTTCTATATTGACTTTGGTTGTTCTGTTCATGTGGTGGAATGCATCTACCTTCATCCAAAAGTGAGTCGATTGATTGAGCGTTTGCAAGTTTTCCAATGGATTCTTTTCTTCTGGAGTTGTTTCCTATGAATTTGTTATTGTTCTTTTCGGGTCTCGCCCAAATATTCTTGGAGTCCATCTTCCTGAGGTAAAGAAGATCGAGAAAGTCATCAGCAGTGAAAGATCGAGAAGACTTCATCACCAGAAATTATTGAACATGTAAATTTCTTCTGTTGCAATCATTTTAATTCGATCAAAATAATTAGTGATAGATCTCAATATGGAATTCAAAAAATATTTTCATAAATCTCAAAAACTGAAAACTTCAATTTCATTTCGAGAAGATCGAGAAGACTATGAAGTAAACAAATTAATAGGTGAAATGATGGTGATATTTAACTTGTCTTGTCTCTTATTTGCAGATAGAAGTTCACTGGCATCGGTAAATCTAAGAGGAAACGCCTGGAAACAATATCCCTTGGTAACCACAATTCTACTGCAATACCCATATTATTGCGTACCTTCTAGTTACACAAGTTAAGTGGATGTGTAACTTCAAGTTACACAGACTAAATAAATGTGTAGTTTCTAGTTACACATGCTAATTAGATGTATAACTTTTACTTACACATACTGTTTGAATGTGTAACTTCTGTTTACATAGATTTTACTTACGTATAGTAATGGTTGTTATACTAATAATTTATGTGTAAAATTATTCTGTTACATTGTTAACCAGTGAGTTGTGTATTTTTTTCTCAGACGATAGTCAGAATCTCTTTGTTCGACTTTTTACTTGAAAATGTTGCATTCTTTCCATTAAGGTTGCATTCTTTTCATTATGGTTCGATTTTAGTTTGTTTATCTTGAATCTTGGCCTACAAATATGCAGTTTGATTAAAGAATTTGTGGTGGTGTTGATGGTGGAGGTGCAGGTTTTGGAAGAGGATGCGGAGGCAGTGGTGGTGATGGATCAGGTTTTGAGGATAATTTGGATTTGGAGTTAGTGGTGGTGTTTTGATATGAAGCTGAGAAGTTTGGTATGGATGTTGGAGCCGTACTGTACACTGTAAGTTGGATATACTTTACATGATCTTGCTAGAGCATTTTGAACAATCAAAAGTTGATATTGGTTCTTCAGGTGACTATTTATTGGTTTCAAATGGTATTTTGTTGGTTTTTATCTGGTACTGAAAGGAAATCAAGGTTGAGACGAGAATTACAGACACTATAAGTCCACCAATGCTTTAATTTGGAAACTTCATCTGTTGTTAATAGCAGATCCGGCAACAGAAAGTGGATCTGATATTGTCTTGATCTCATTTATAAAAGTGAAAAATACTAGAACCACCCTACTATATGGGTTCAATATTTAGAAGCCCCACAAAATGGATCCTCCACTATCAACTCCATACTTTCATATTTTGATATTTCCGGGCCCAATACTTTCATTTTTAGGGCTTCATAATGAAAATGTTTTTTTCGCTATGACAACTTTACCCTTTTCTATTTAAACAAGAATAAAATCAGTAGATATTTTCATTTCTAAATTTTCTTTCTCTCTCTTGCCTCTCTCTCGTCTGTGGAGAAACCATTTCTAGGGTTTTCTGAGATTTATTTTCCACCTTGCGAATTGATTTGATTCAATGGAGATTTCGTAAAAATCATTCATCGTTGATGGAGAAGATATCAGAGAAGATTCATTCACATGATTCATCATCATCGTCTTCATCTGATTCTGATAATGAAAGGGAAGTTAAACATCAGTCAGTACCTAAATCTTCATCAGCAAAAGGTGTTCATTCTTCTATTAATCGCCTCTTGGGAACGAAGAAACCTGTTAATCATGTCTTTGGTGGTGGAAAGCGTAAGAATCTCACTACTGATTTTTTGTAGATTTGTTTGGTAGTTTGGTGGTTGATCTAGGTGTTTTGAGGTTGAATTTTGAGCTTGAAGTTCTAGATTTGGTTTGATTTTGTTTGGATTTGAAATAATTTCTGATCTGGTTTTAGTGGACTTAGTTGCATGTCATTGGAGGTGAATAATGATTTGTTTTACTGTTAATTTAATGATGCACTTGATTGGGGTTTGTATGTAAAGTTGATGTCAATTCCTAGATGTTTAGTTTGTTTTGCTTGTCTGTGATCTTATCGAGGTTTGAGTGGCTGTAATTTCTGTGTTTTTGTATACTTAGATTAGGATGTATGAATCAATAAAATATTAAACATGTAAAAATTGAAGCTATATTGATCGGTATCTCACTTTGTAGTTGAACTGATTGATTTCGTCGATCTGATTAGATTTACGAAGGTAGAATTTGGGTATTACCAAGCTTGTTATAGCTGTATTTAAAAGAACTTGCAATATATATAACATAAACTTTATATCCCAGGATGTGTAACTAGCAGTTACACATCCTAGTAGTTACTGCTAGATCATCATCCAAACTGAATGATGGTCCTTTACTGAGAACAAGCTGGCCATAAAGCAACTGTTGAACAATGTTATCTAGTCATTTTAATATGCATGATATACCTTTTCATAAGAACTTTCAATATACATAACATAAACTTTATATCCCAGGATGTGTACCTAGCAGTTACACATCCTGCTAGTTACAGGTTTCGGATAACTAGCAGTTAGACATCCATATGCCAACATATATAGATACCTAGAAATGTGGAAATCACAATCAAATTTTATGGAGTCATGTTTACCTGAAGCTCACTCGACAACACCATCCTCATCTGCTTAACCACTTTTTTGGTATCATTATCAACACCACCACTCCCTGCAATCCACACGTACACGTAAACAATGTATATAGTTATTAAGATCCTTATTTTTCTGAAAATTCATTTGGTCAATATTGTCCTAGTAATTGAAAACAGAAACACTGAAGATATACTTTGCTTCATGTCTTAGCAATTGAAAATCAGAAACTTGCATTCATAGACAAGCATTATAAGATTATATTGAATTAAATTATCTTTTGCGAAGGTACAGAAGTATAGATTGACTTAAGGTAATGAGAATCACAGAACATGTAGCTTATTTGTTTGAGCAAGATTGTTACTGAAATTTGAAACAGTCAAGTTTGTTGAAGGTAAACTTCAAGACATGCATTTGTGTATTCCTTTTCAATCATCATAAGAGAATAGAATTACCGCAATAGCTAAAGAAACATAACATGTAGCTTATCCAACAAACACATTTCCGATGCCAGTGAACTTCCCTCTGCAAATAATTGATAAGACAAGTTAAAGATCACCATTACTTCACATATCAATTTGTTTACTTTACAGTCCACCTACATGTCTTTTTGAATTTGAGAGTTGAGAAATTATTTTGTTACGATATGGCCCAGAATTATTTTAGTAAAATTGGTTGGTTGATTTGTGAATGCTTAGATTTCTCGTTATGATTAATGTGTTGTGAATTTTCTGCTGCTGCAGCTGCTGATGTTTTCTTATGGAGGAACAAGAAGATTTCAGCTAGTGTTCTTGGTGGAGCTACTGTTACATGGGTTTTATTTGAATTGTTGGAATACCACTTGCTCACTTTGGTCTGCCACTGTTCTATATTGACTTTGGTTGTTCTGTTCATGTGGTGGAATGCATCTACCTTCATCCAAAAGTGAGTCGATTGATTGAGCGTTTGCAAGTTTTCCAATGGATTCTTTTCTTCTGGAGTTGTTTCCTATGAATTTGTTATTGTTCTTTTCGGGTCTCGCCCAAATATTCCTGGAGTCCATCTTCCTGAGGTAAAGAAGATCGAGAAAGTCATCAGCAGTGAAAGATCGAGAAGACTTCATCACCAGAAATTATTGAACATGTAAATTTCTTCTGTTGCAATCATTTTAATTCGATCAAAATAATTAGTGATAGATCTCAATATGGAATTCAAAAAATATTTTCATAAATCTCAAAAACTGAAAACTTCAATTTCATTTCGAGAAGATCGAGAAGACTATGAAGTAAACAAATTAATAGGTGAAATGATGGTGATATTTAACTTGTCTTGTCTCTTATTTGCAGATAGAAGTTCACTGGCATCGGTAAATCTAAGAGGAAACGCCTGGAAACAATATCCCTTGGTAACCACAATTCTACTGCAATACCCATATTATTGCGTACCTTCTAGTTACACAAGTTAAGTGGATGTGTAACTTCAAGTTACACAGACTAAATAAATGTGTTTTCTAGTTACACATGCTAATTAGATGTATAACTTTTACTTACACATACTGTTTGAATGTGTAACTTCTGTTTACATAGATTTTACTTACGTATAGTAATGGTTGTTATACTAATAATTTATGTGTAAAATTATTCTGTTACATTGTTAACCAGTGAGTTGTGTATTTTTTTCTCAGACGATAGTCAGAATCTCTTTGTTCGACTTTTTACTTGAAAATGTTGCATTCTTTCCATTAAGGTTGCATTCTTTTCATTATGGTTCGATTTTAGTTTGTTTATCTTGAATCTTGGCCTACAAATATGCAGTTTGATTAAAGAATTTGTGGTGGTGTTGATGGTGGAGGTGCAGGTTTTGGAAGAGGATGCGGAGGCAGTGGTGGTGATGGATCAGGTTTTGAGGATAATTTGGATTTGGAGTTAGTGGTGGTTTTTGATATGAAGCTGAGAAGTTTGGTATGGATGTTGGAGCCGTACTGTACACTGTAAGTTGGATATACTTTACATGATCTTGCTAGAGCATTTTGAACAATCAAAAGTTGATATTGGTTCTTCAGGTGACTATTTATTGGTTTCAAATGGTATTTTGTTGGTTTTTATCTGGTACTGAAAGGAAATCAAGGTTGAGACGAGAATTACAGACACTATAAGTCCACCAATGCTTTAATTTGGAAACTTCATCTGTGTTAATAGCAGATCCGGCAACAGAAAGTGGATCTGATATTGTCTTGATCTCATTTATAAAAGTGAAAAATACTAGAACCACCCTACTATATGGGTTCAATATTTAGAAGCCCCACAAAATGGATCCTCCACTATCAACTCCATACTTTCATATTTTGATATTTCCGGGCCCAATACTTTCATTTTTAGGGCTTCATAATGAAAATGTTTTTTTCGCTATGACAACTTTACCCTTTTCTATTTAAACAAGAATAAAATCAGTAGATATTTTCATTTCTAAATTTTCTTTCTCTCTCTTGCCTCTCTCTCGTCTGTGGAGAAACCATTTCTAGGGTTTTCTGAGATTTATTTTCCACCTTGCGAATTGATTTGATTCAATGGAGATTTCGTAAAATCATTCATCGTTGATGGAGAAGATATCAGAGAAGATTCATTCACATGATTCATCATCATCGTCTTCATCTGATTCTGATAATGAAAGGGAAGTTAAACATCAGTCAGTACCTAAATCTTCATCAGCAAAAGGTGTTCATTCTTCTATTAATCGCCTCTTGGGAACGAAGAAACCTGTTAATCATGTCTTTGGTGGTGGAAAGCGTAAGAATCTCACTACTGATTTTTTGTAGATTTGTTTGGTAGTTTGGTGGTTGATCTAGGTGTTTTGAGGTTGAATTTTGAGCTTGAAGTTCTAGATTTGGTTTGATTTTGTTTGGATTTGAAATAATTTCTGATCTGGTTTTAGTGGACTTAGTTGCATGTCATTGGAGGTGAATAATGATTTGTTTTACTGTTAATTTAATGATGCACTTGATTGGGGTTTGTATGTAAAGTTGATGTCAATTCCTAGATGTTTAGTTTGTTTTGCTTGTCTGTGATCTTATCGAGGTTTGAGTGGCTGTAATTTCTGTGTTTTTGTATACTTAGATTAGGATGTATGACAATAAAATATTAAACATGTAAAAATTGAAGCTATATTGATCGGTATCTCACTTTGTAGTTGAACTGATTGATTTCGTCGATCTGATTAGATTTACGAAGGTAGAATTTGGGTATTACCAAGCTTGTTATAGCTGTATTTAAAGAACTTGCAATATATATAACATAAACTTTATATCCCAGGATGTGTAACTAGCAGTTACACATCCTGTAGTTACTGCTAGATCATCATCCAAACTGAATGATGGTCCTTTACTGAGAACAAGCTGGCCATAAAGCAACTGTTGAACAATGTTATCTAGTCATTTTAATATGCATGATATACCTTTTCATAAGAACTTTCAATATACATAACATAAACTTTATATCCCAGGATGTGTACCTAGCAGTTACACATCCTGCTAGTTACAGGTTTCGGATAACTAGCAGTTAGACATCCATATGCCAACATATATAGATACCTAGAAATGTGGAAATCACAATCAAATTTTATGGAGTCATGTTTACCTGAAGCTCACTCGACAACACCATCCTCATCTGCTTAACCACTTTTTTGGTATCATTATCAACACCACCACTCCCTGCAATCCACACGTACACGTAAACAATGTATATAGTTATTAAGATCCTTATTTTTCTGAAAATTCATTTGGTCAATATTGTCCTAGTAATTGAAAACAGAAACACTGAAGATATACTTTGCTTCATGTCTTAGCAATTGAAAATCAGAAACTTGCATTCATGGACAAGCATTATAAGATTATATTGAATTAAATTATCTTTTGCGAAGGTACAGAAGTATAGATTGACTTAAGGTAATGAGAATCACAGAACATGTAGCTTATTTGTTTGAGCAAGATTGTTACTGAAATTTGAAACAGTCAAGTTTGTTGAAGGTAAACTTCAAGACATGCATTTGTGTATTCCTTTTCAATCATCATAAGAGAATAGAATTACCGCAATAGCTAAAGAAACATAACATGTAGCTTATCCAACAAACACATTTCCGATGCCAGTGAACTTCCCTCTGCAAATAATTGATAAGACAAGTTAAAGATCACCATTACTTCACATATCAATTTGTTTACTTTACAGTCCACCTACATGTCTTTTTGAATTTGAGAGTTGAGAAATTATTTTGTTACGATATGGCCCAGAATTATTTTAGTAAAATTGGTTGGTTGATTTGTGAATGCTTAGATTTCTCGTTATGATTAATGTGTTGTGAATTTTCTGCTGCTGCAGCTGCTGATGTTTTCTTATGGAGGAACAAGAAGATTTCAGCTAGTGTTCTTGGTGGAGCTACTGTTACATGGGTTTTATTTGAATTGTTGGAATACCACTTGCTCACTTTGGTCTGCCACTGTTCTATATTGACTTTGGTTGTTCTGTTCATGTGGTGGAATGCATCTACCTTCATCCAAAAGTGAGTCGATTGATTGAGCGTTTGCAAGTTTTCCAATGGATTCTTTTCTTCTGGAGTTGTTTCCTATGAATTTGTTATTGTTCTTTTCGGGTCTCGCCCAAATATTCCTGGAGTCCATCTTCCTGAGGTAAAGAAGATCGAGAAAGTCATCAGCAGTGAAAGATCGAGAAGACTTCATCACCAGAAATTATTGAACATGTAAATTTCTTCTGTTGCAATCATTTTAATTCGATCAAAATAATTAGTGATAGATCTCAATATGGAATTCAAAAAATATTTTCATAAATCTCAAAAACTGAAAACTTCAATTTCATTTCGAGAAGATCGAGAAGACTATGAAGTAAACAAATTAATAGGTGAAATGATGGTGATATTTAACTTGTCTTGTCTCTTATTTGCAGATAGAAGTTCACTGGCATCGGTAAATCTAAGAGGAAACGCCTGGAAACAATATCCCTTGGTAACCACAATTCTACTGCAATACCCATATTATTGCGTACCTTCTAGTTACACAAGTTAAGTGGATGTGTAACTTCAAGTTACACAGACTAAATAAATGTGTAGTTTCTAGTTACACATGCTAATTAGATGTATAACTTTTACTTACACATACTGTTTGAATGTGTAACTTCTGTTTACATAGATTTTACTTACGTATAGTAATGGTTGTTATACTAATAATTTATGTGTAAAATTATTCTGTTACATTGTTAACCAGTGAGTTGTGTATTTTTTTCTCAGACGATAGTCAGAATCTCTTTGTTCGACTTTTTACTTGAAAATGTTGCATTCTTTCCATTAAGGTTGCATTCTTTTCATTATGGTTCGATTTTAGTTTGTTTATCTTGAATCTTGGCCTACAAATATGCAGTTTGATTAAAGAATTTGTGGTGGTGTTGATGGTGGAGGTGCAGGTTTTGGAAGAGGATGCGGAGGCAGTGGTGGTGATGGATCAGGTTTTGAGGATAATTTGGATTTGGAGTTAGTGGTGGTGTTTTGATATGAAGCTGAGAAGTTTGGTATGGATGTTGGAGCCGTACTGTACACTGTAAGTTGGATATACTTTACATGATCTTGCTAGAGCATTTTGAACAATCAAAAGTTGATATTGGTTCTTCAGGTGACTATTTATTGGTTTCAAATGGTATTTTGTTGGTTTTTATCTGGTACTGAAAGGAAATCAAGGTTGAGACGAGAATTACAGACACTATAAGTCCACCAATGTGACGAGAACTACAGTCATTATATCTGTGTCATTCCCTTCTAGCTACTCATACAAGGTCTTTCTCAATTCGCTTGTTTGAACATGACTGTATATTATTTTCTCAGACGTCTTTACCTTTTTATTGTCAGCATAACTTGTCAACTAAAATGCGTTGCATTGTTAACTTCCTAGGGATACTCAGGATATGATACGGTCGGGAAACCTTAAACTTCGTTGTTCGGTTGGTGAAAGTTTAATGTTTACAAACAAGTTCACTGGCACATTAGTCAGTGTATCGAGATTCTGATAGAAATGTCTTTCTCCCCCTTTTGTTTTGTTTTGGGATATAATGTACTTGACTATGCAATGGTTTGCCTATATTTAATATATTAGTATTGTATAAATTTTGTTCTGGATAAGATATATATATTTGAGTGGCTATAAAATCGGTATTGTACGTTTTATGGTTGAGAAAAATAGTACTAAAATGTATTCGGTAATCTTAGGCTCAAGGTTATGTGACCGTTGAAGAAGTAGAGAGGCGTTTTTCCTGGTCATTCGGCCGTGCTACAGATGCTTTAATTTGGAAACTTTACTCGAAGTAAGTTTTCCGTTTTAGTTTTCAATTGATTTCCATTTTAGTTGACATGATTTTTCCTTGGTTTTCATTTCAAACCAATCAATCTGTTGAAAATTTGCAGGTATATGAAACCCATGGCCGTTTAGCTCTGGAGGCTGCGGACTTTTCGGAGTTTAATCAGGTTGGCTACTGATTTGCTGTAAGTTATCTGACCTTTATTGGATGTGTAACTATTAGTTACACATGCTAATTAGATGTGTAACTTCTAGGTACACAAGCTAAATGGATGTGTAGCTACCAGTTACACATGCTAATAAGATGTGTAACTTATAGATACACATCGCTAGATACACAGTCCCATGAAATAATGCATATTTTTGTTGTTTTTTTCCAGATTCGACACGTTTGGTGGTAGAGGTGGTGGTATAGGAACAGGTTTGTATGAGGATTTGAAACCAGTGGTGGTGTTCTATTGGAATAGGTATTGGAACAGGTATTCAACTTTCTCTTGCAAGCAAGTCATTATCTATACAAATCAGGCAGTCAGTTGAGTGATAAAATAAATGACTTCATGTATTGTAACTTATAGATACACATGCTAAATGGATGTGCAGGTACTAGTTACACATGTTAATAAATAGATGTGTATCTACTAGTTACACAAGCTAATTATATGTGTAACTTCTAGGTACACATGCTGATTGGATAGGATATAAAGTCTATGTTTCATCGTATGGATGCAATTTAATTTTTTTTTTGAGTTACTTTCTTCTTTTGAACTTGCCACATTGAAGTGCGTCAGTTTGCTATGAATTGCTAGTTTGAACTGTTCGTTCACTATAAATTATAAATTGCTGATTCAAATGTGAATTATGGTTTTCTTAACAGGATTTGTAGTGAGGACAAGCTTATGTCTTGAAGTCATTTCACAGCTGAAGGTGATGTTGAGTTCAAGGTTGTTCTTTTTGTTCCTCCAAAGGCTCCTCATGATCTGTGTGGGAGTTACTACATTGCCTAGGTACCTTAACTTTTTGATGGGTTTGATGTTTACATTTAGTGTTTTAATGAAGTCCGTTGTATTTAATTAGCTTGTATGCTTTCCGTAGTAATTAGGAAACATTTATAGCTAGTATTCAATTTAGATGTTTCATAGTAGAACATGTGATATACACAAGTTATTTATATGTGTAACTTCAAGTTACACATGTTATATGCTTGTGTAACTTCTAATTACACAAGTATGATGCATGTGTAACTCTAAATTACACTAGACATATGCATAAGTAACTTCTAATTACACATGCTAAAATGAACAAACTTTGCAACCAAAAATTACACATGCCAGTTACACAAGCTAGTTGGATGTGTAACCGCTAGATACACATGCTAGTTGGATGTGTAACTGCCAATTACACATGCTATTTCAGTGTGTTAAAGTTGAAAATATATTTGTCTCGTTTTCTGAAAAGTAGTATTGCTCTCTTACTGACAAGTTTAATGAGACTAATATTTTGGGTAAGGGTGGGTATGGATGTGTTTATAGAGCTCATATTGATGATGACAATCTCATTGCATCTTTCAAGAGATTGAATTGCAAAAGACAAGATGCAAAAACTGAATTTAAGGTTTACTCAACTTCATTTATAGAGATCATTGCAAAGTTTTCTTTTTCATTTTTTGGTCATTCTGATGTTAGACTGAATTCGAATTACAGAATGAAGTATATTCGTTGAGTAGTATTTGACATTCGACTATAATTTCCCTACTGGGTTATTGTATTTATGGCGAGACGAAGTTCATATTTTACCAATTGATCCATAATGGATCTATAGAAACTCAATTGCACGGCATAACTATTACTTTTTGAACGTTTTATGTCAGACATTACTGAAACTTGTAAAGGTTGACACTATTTTGATTGACATTACAGGACCTTCCCATGGATCGACTCTCACGTGGCACCTGCGAATGAAAATTTCTCTTGATACTGCAAGGTTAGTCCAGCATGCCTCGATTTATATGTTGTTTCTTATTCTTCGGTTGCCCGGAAATGTTGAACCCTTAACTCGTATTTTTACCGCAGAAATCAGTGGTTTGAAAATTATAACATTTGGTAATCATGCTTATGTTCTTTCCTTAATTTATTGAATTCCAATATGAATGTGTAACTGTTAGTTAAACTAGTCAGATGTATGTGAAAGTGAATATGTTGTTCATTTAATCTTATAAAAACTGATTGCTTGTTGTTATATTTCAGGATTTCGATAACTTCATAAAAGCTAATTGATTATATGTGATATCGGTCTCGCTGGAATTGGAGTTGATGTTGAATACACAAGTCAAATGCATGTGTCACTCTCAGTTACACTAGATAGATGCCTATGTAACTCTCAATTACACTAGACAGATACGTGTGTAACTTCCGGTTACACATGCTAAAAAATTGTTGTAAATAAATATTAAATTAATACATATATTTGTAATAATTTTGGGCTTAGTTTTAAATTTTATTTAATTAGGGGCTTAGTTTTAAATTTTATTTAATTATGGGCTTGACAATAAATAAAAGGGTATGAATGTCCTTTAATAACTCGGGACTTAGATTTAAATTTCTTTTAATTAAGGGCCTCATATTATGGGTTATCCATGGGTTGGGCCTGAGCCTAATTTCCCCTTTATAAAAATAGTGATTGATGAGTTACCTTGTTTGATATTAGACAGTTTTGTTCGAAGCTGAATTACATGTGTTGAGGAAGTTGCAGCGAACCTTTCTTCAATTGATTTCCATAGTTCATATGATGTTGATGCTCCAACAATGTAAGATATAACACTTCGAGAGATTGTTGATTGTATCCACAAAATTAATGTTTGATCTTCTTCAAATCAGCTAGTATTCTCAGGATTTATAGCGATCTTCATCTGCTCCTCTTACAGCATAAACATATTTGAGAGGACAAGGCTTAAATCCATCAATGTAACCTAAAGCATTATAACGTTTGAACAAAGGTAAAAGTAAAGCTTTCCAAGTAATGAAGTTATGTTCCTGAAGTTTAGAAGTAACAAGATTATATATTGTGTGAAGAGGAACTTTAGTAATTTGTGATTCCATGATTGAAAAATTTAAAAGAAAGCAAGAAAAACAAGAACAGTCGCAGAGCTTTAATGGCGGAAGCTTAAAAGAAAGAAAAAAAAAAGAAGAGGTTATCAGGCTGAATGGCTCTGATGCTCTGATACCATAGAGAAAAGCTACAAGAAGATAATGACACACTCTACACCTGAACTGAGAATAGAGTCTCAGTTATATACAGACAGGACTATCACATGACCGACTCTCTAGTATGTTACAGACAGGCTATCACACAGAACACGTAAGCTGTACGGACATAAAGGACTGAAGGCACACAAGAATAGGAAGAGGGCTGTGCAATTTTATCAGAATTGATTGGATCAGGAAAAGAGGGTTCATCCCGTTTATGCACCTTTCTTAGCTTTCGCTATAATCTGTATTCTAAATGGACTGACGACCACCAAATCATCAACAGTTAATTCCACTCCAAGAAAAAAGAGGGCTTAATTCATTTGATTTGGTATCTTACGCATCTCATAAATTACCTTAGATCAAACGAATATGCATTTCAGACTTTCAGTATTATCATAAATACCAAGGAAATCACTAAAGCCGCGGAAAACTATCTCGTAGTATCCTCTACAGAAGTCAAAAACACGTACCATTGATCTAGGACAATAAATGTTGGAACATCCATTAATGGGGTTGAGCAGCTATAATAGCCCAACTCTTCATCATCATGGTTGTTACGCCATTGGGGAGAAAATAATTGTTCCATATCCACACACACAAAAAACACACACACAATAACCTGTAAAAAAATATTGGCCAAGCAGCCAGTAAAAAGATGTCAGCAGAAAAACAGTGGGAACGGAACACTTACGGCAGCCAGTAAAAAGATGTCAACAGAAAACAATGGGAACGGAACACTTACAAAGGGGAAATGACTCATGGTTCCATCCGCAGACTGGATTCATCATTAATAATATTCCGAAGAGTAATCTAAGTTTTTATGACATGTGAGAATGAACACGAAAAAAACACAGCCAACAGAATAAAAACAATCACATACACATCTAAAAAGTACAAAATACTGGAGTGCCAAATCCTGCTGCTCAACAAGAAGGATTAAACCACCTATACATGAAGCAGCTTCAGCCGATAAACCACAAACTGCAATCATCTGTGAAGTTAAGAGATGATACAACACAAGTACGCCACCACTCCACGATCTTTTCCTTCCTTCTTTTGCTAGCATCAGAACTCCCGATGATTCTC
The DNA here is from genome assembly GCF_003573695.1 of Papaver somniferum. Taxonomy (NCBI): domain Eukaryota; kingdom Viridiplantae; phylum Streptophyta; class Magnoliopsida; order Ranunculales; family Papaveraceae; genus Papaver; species Papaver somniferum. The sequence continues at coordinate 112,826,078 of NC_039366.1, read as the reverse complement.
GGAATACAATAAACTAAGAGATGATAAGACAGGACAGTCAGCTCAGCCTTCCAATAGAGGTAAGAAAAGAAAATACATATGCCCCCTTTCTCTGCTACCAAAAGAATATCTTTTGCAAACTAATAACATCTATATGCCGGATAGAAAAAACAAAGAATATGGATCATTATATCTTATTTCTCTGACTCCCTTCACATCCCCTAAATTAGAATTACACATCCTTCATCCCATCAACCTGATGCCACAGACTTCTCCGATGCTCTGTCTGCTGGTGTTTACAAATGACCACCGTTCAATATAATTTTCTTGCTTTAACTTGGATCATTGGTAACCCATCGGGGGCATTCCATATGCTGGCATCGGAGGCATTCCCATACCTCCCATGGGGGGTGGAGGACCATAACCTCCTCCCATCCCCCCGCCACCTCCCATACCGGGCATTGGTGGTGCAGGCAATGCAAGTGGTAGCAATTGAGCATACATGTTCTGCACAACAACGGGAAATGAAGATTTGTTCAACGAAGTATGGGATTACAGGGTAAGGTAATCATGACAGCTTATTACAATCTACCAAAGAAGGTGACAAAAAAATAAATAATAACAAGCTTGTTCCCACGTACCTGTTGTGCTACCATATCTTTCTCCTCCTGCTCTTTGACCTTAACTTCACTTTGGGCCGCAATTCTATCCTTAACCAGCTCATCAACTTTACCAGTGTACTCACGGATAAACTGTAGGAAGTGAAACAAGTCGAAACTAAGATTATTAAGTTCCAATTCAGCAAAAAGGTACTACTCTATTTGACAACTCAGTAAAATTTCCCATTTATTTTAATTTATCTACGAAGGGGAACATACTCGAATAAAAAAAAATTGAGATACTTGTTAGTACATAATAAAGTAATACCTCACAGTAGACAGCAGCAAGAACCTAAGATTAACAAGGTAGAGTATAGGTATAAAAAAAAGAGCAACTCACTTGCAATAGGTACGGGAAGGCAAAATCGATCATATTGTTCATCCAGGCAAGCTCAAGGGCAACATCAGGCCGGATTAAATCATAACAAACAAAGAGGCATGATGCAAAGCACTCCTTTTTACCCTGAATGGACATCAAAATAGAGCATCAGTACATATTCTAACATAATAAAAACCCACACTAAACGGCCAGAAAATTATCCGTTCTAACATGTTTCAACAACGGTAAAGTCCAGACAACAGATGTGTTATACCATTACAGGCACATGCAAGTCCTTCTACAAAAGCACCTTCGACAAGGATATATAATGTACTTGATTACAATTTAAAAGATTCCACAGCGCACTTTTTTTCGAGCCTCACAAGATTAGCGAATGCCAGATGAAGCACCAGTTTTTTTTAAAAAAAAAAGGAGAACAGCTCATAGCAATAAATCTCGCAGGTATATTAAAGATAAAAGTACATTTGGATCAGTTACCTGTTCAATGAAATACACGAGCAACTCCTCTGAAAGCTCACGATAACCAGATTGAGAACATGTCTCCATGGCATCTTTGTAAAGGTTGTCCTTCTTTGACAATGCAATGGACTGCCTCCACCTACCTGCTTTCTTGTAAATATAGGCAGCTATTCTTCTCATTTCAAGAAGCTCGTGTTTCTCAACCTATTCAAACATGTATTATTAGTGTTTGCAAAGAAAGATTCAGCCACATGAGATGGAAAGCAGGTACTCTACAAAGATTATCATAGGTCTTAACCTTTTGTGCAAGGCCTATCTGATCAAAATTATCATGCATGTCAATTGATTCGCGCAGCCTATCATAGTCTTCCTCCTCGACGTAGATTTGATTCAACGCCTCATTCACAGCAGAGACATTGTTGCTCTGAACGGCAACCATGTATGGTTTCACAAGGAGCAGGTGACCAGCCTAAAACACAAGAGAGATATTACCAAGAGTGCAAAAGAAAGATCACCAGGATAAAAACAAATCGTCAAAGACAACCAAAATCAGCTAACTGAACAACTACATACCTTGCGCATTATGTCTACAACACGAGTATGGTCCACACGAAGAGCGAGCACATTGAGCATATCATTAATAAGATCAGGGTGTTCTTGCAAGTAAAAGTGGACCGCCTTGTAGTATAGTTCCACATTTGCAACTTTAACTGCCACATCTTTAAATTGCATGTGATCCCATGCTTCTGGAGAATGATTCATGATGGTGGTTGCAGCATTGTCGAATTCATCATACTGTATGTATAAATATACTAATTCCTTCCAGTGTTGTTGCTCATCGCATGCTCTAATAAGCTTGGGAATATTGAGACGGGTTGAGAACAGCTTGATATGTTCCATGAGCTTCTCTGGACGATACCTGGCATATAGGACTCCTAACTCGGTAAAGATACCCATATGTGCACGCTCCAAACCTAGACCGCTCTCCATTAGAGAAATTAATTCGTTGAAGCAGCCTCTGTTCTGATAGAATTGACTGACCTCCTCCAAGTCATCCACCTAAATATCACATCGACAACTCGGGTGTAAATGTTGTATCTAAATGGTAACATTTGCTAAGATAAGACTTTAGAATGAAAATTCAAACACAGAATGGATAAAACAAGTCACCTGTATGATGATGTTGAGCCCACATATCTGAGCCAAACGGAATTCCTCGGCATCAACACAGGCAAAGCAAATTTCCTTCCATGTCTTTGCACTGTTGGCCTTACGAGCTGCATCAACAGCACCTTGGAACTGTCTAAGCTTAACAAGACAAACTGCCAGCTTGGCCCAGTTGGAAATGAAAGCAAATATGATCTTGGCAGCCTCATAGAGTTCTTCATCATATAACCGATCACCAACACTTTGGAGATTAGCAACATTCGGCATTAGAATAAACTCTTCAATATCACCCAACCTATCAATCTTAGCATATGCATAAATAAGCTCACTGTCCACCTTAGGCTCCTTGGACTTTTGTCTAACCATCAAGAGGTACTTCACTAGATCATGATACACATTTGCATCCTCGGAAGCCTTAATAACATCTAAGAAATGAGTGGCATCATCAGCACGGATGAATGACTCAATAGCCTCGCTCACTAAACCCTCCCTGAGCTGGGCCTTGGCCACCTGACTCCAAACAGCATCTTCTTCAACACGGAATGCAAACTCCTCAGCTCGTTCAATGCTTTGAATATTATCCAAAAGAACGTTCACAGCCTGGACATTCAAGTTGAACTTCTTGAAAATGGCAAATGCTTCTTCAAACAGTTGAGCTTCCACAGCCACCTCCCCAACAGCAGGTCCATCGAAATTGTCCAGCCTATTGATGTAATCCATAACTCTAGACGCATCTGCTTTAATGGCTGTCAGAATCAAAAGATTTTGCAGATTAAAGTTTCCACTGAAAGCAGAGTTTTGAAGTACGATTTTTTCAAGCAGCTCAATTAGCTCGTGTGGAAGATCAGCTGTCATGAAAGCTTTGACTGCCGCAGAAACTTGCTCTGGGCTCTTGCTTTCAGGCAAGGCAGTGGAAACTACTTGATCAATTAGCTGTCTTCTATACTCATTTTCAGGGTTAAGAACCAAATCCCAGAGGTCTGAATCCATCCTCTCCACCACATACCTGACACAAAAATCAGGATTAGTTGCCAACCAACAAGCAGACACATATATAATTGTAAGCACTGAGCTACCAAAAAAACAAACCTGGCTTGCAATTTGAACAAGGAATTCTTGTTTGTGACATTGATAAGTTCACTGTCACACTGTCCTCTACGGTAAGCAACAACTGCCAAGGTTGGGTCCCTTTTTTCACAATATTTACCAACTACGCGTGAATCATAGTATGGATTGGTGGTGAGGAAATGCTCAGGATTGTTGTTGCTATCAATGATAATTTTACCCAGGGCATTATGAACATGCACATCTTGACTCCCTTCACTTACAAGATGCTCCAGGAACTGGGTCAGTAAGCGAAGACGATTCCTGCAGCCATAAGCACAGTATAAGGGCACTGACGGAACAACAAAAGAGAATGATATGGCGGATAGAGAAGAAAAAATTACCTCTTCTCACATTCATCCACAAGGGGCTCCACTGGGAGAAGTGAACGAACAGAAAGAATAAGTCCTTTGATGAAATCTTCAGGGCATTCATCATCCAAAAGCTGCCCTACAACTAGAGGAGCATTCCCTGGATTGACCTATTAAACAACAAGGTATAAGACACACAGTTGATTTCCTAATAGCTTAGTAAAGCATATGAGCAGAGTTGGTTTGTATATTAATTACTAGCAAAACTGAAGATAATTTTTACCTTTTGTACATAACCCTCAATGTACCGCAGCATGTTGTTAGTGTAGAGGTAGTGGGTGAGGTCAGGAACGAAACCAAAACGATCACAGACATTAATTAATGGACGTGCATCTGGAAGTTTGGCCTCCATAAGGAAATTTTTGGTCTTCTCAGCATCATAGAAGTTTGATTCTCTTGTCACACGTTCAACCTCCTTAATTTGTCCAGTCTTAGCAGCAGCTTCAATGTACTTGAAGTGAATTTCAGGATCCTCACTGTATCAAGAACCAGGATAACAGTGAACCACAGAAAGAAAGAAAAGCAGCAAACCAAACTTAAGAGCAGAACTAGTTACCTGGAACTCAAGTACGATCCCAAGAAGAAGTATAAACCTTCATAAGACTTGAATTGCTCAAAGAGTTTTATGCACGCCTCAACACCCAACTGCTCTGAATATTCCTTGGCAGTCTGTTCAGGTGTGTCAGTCAAGCCTTTGTTGTAGATTAAGAAATTGATAACAAAATACAAAACCATAAGCAGAAACGCACCTGCACAATTATCTGAAGATTTCCTCTCAGATTAACAAGTAAAAGGTCCTTCATGCACTCCAGAGCCCATTCCTTGGAAAGAGTCCCAAAGAACTCTACAAGTGACTGCAACGCACCACAAAAATTGCATCAGATTACACCCCTTCAATAAATCAGTAGAAATGCAAGCATTAGAATACACAAACCTGTGGCTCAATCGCATGTGTATTCACAATAACTCGTTTGATGTCAGGCAACTCTGCATAATGCTGCAGGAATAGCCATCATTAACATAAGGAAAAATCTTAGACCTCCATATGACCACAAAAAAAAGGCAGAATCCAAGATATATTACCTGGAGAGCACGGACATACAGTCCAGCTTTTTCACAAAGCTGAGCAACGCGAGGACGGTCGTAGTGACTGAACATGCCATTGGCCAAGATCGCATCCGCTACATTTGGAAAAGTAACTAGATTGATCTCCAGGACCTGAAATGAATACCATATACAAATTACTAAAAAAACGATGAGACCAAGTGAATACACACAAGAAAAGAAAAATTCAGATATGGAAGACCAAAAACATGTATATAACCTTTGTCTGTAGAAAACCATGCTCTGGCAAATTCGGCTTCAGAACATCCAATAGAAAGGCTGTTGCCTCACGAATCAGGTTCCGCTATAACAGGAAAGCACAAAAGAAAAATCTTAGCTTCTAACTCTAAGCTCAAAATTTACATCATGAAAAAGGAGCCCATTATAGAATGAAGCCCAAACACCAAGTAACAGAAGTCGGACAAATTTTACAGCCTGAATATTGCAATATGAAATTGAAAATACTTTTGTTAATTTAAACTTCTTAAACAACAGAAAAAAGAAAAGAACCTGTAGGAAAAGATCGGTGATTGTGTTATAATCAACTGGACATCCACCTTCCATTTGAGACATCATCAAAGCAAAATTGACAGCTCCCTGTCAACCGGAACATGTACAAGGTAAAGTTATCCATCACAGAAAACTATTGAGCAGAAGTACGTTGATCAGTTGCAGGTAGACGTGATATACCTGGGGGTCTGATCGCAGAATTGTTTGCAGGAGGAATAAATAATCAGGTGTGTATCCAACCTGCACATGTATGAAAATACAAGTATTGGTAATAGCCAGCCGATAGTGAATCAGTAAGATGGAAATTTAACTTGATACATCTTCCCATCTAAAATATATTTTACACAACTGGCCATATCCCTCTACTTGGGCAGAAAAGAGACCTTTGACATCTTTATAATGAGTTAAAACATTGATTAATCTTTATAATGAGTTAAAACATTGATTAATGATGACTTCTATTTTCTTTTGACAGAATCAATGACCAGGATTGTATCTCTTCAACTACTCCTGTCCTTGGAGAGCAGCATCTAAAAAAAAGGGCTTCCGATAGAAGTGGGAAAAATTTAACTATGACTTAATTCCCAATGTCTATCTGTAACAGGATTAACTGGAATTCTATAATTAATTGGAAAATCTGCACTAACTTCATATGGTGATGGTAAGTATGTAAAGCACCCTTATATGAACACAATACCTGCTTCGAGTAGATGAGAATTTTATCAAATTCCCTTCGTTCAGCAAAGGCCGCAACAACTTTAGGAGTAGCTCTAGCCTTGATGTATATCTTCAGTGCAAGATCATTATCCACAGTCTACAATCGAAATCACGTGGAAGTATTAGAAAAAGATGACACCTATATATATAGGCTTATCATGTAAAACAGAAGTTCAAAACTGAGACTATTGGATGGGAGACTTTAGTGGTAAGCAAATATAGTACATAACAAGACAAAGTTTCAGCTTTAACTATACTATACCTTCACAAGGTCTCCAAGTTCCTCACTGCATTCAAGTTTATCCTCAGCCAACCAATTCTCCAAAAGATTCTTTTTGTTCTGATTCACAACAAGTCGTGATAACTCCAGTGATTCAAATGCATTGAGCTTTCCTCTGGTTAACAATGTCCCGAAGTACTGCAGAAGTGGGGGAGTTTGCCCCGCTTGAACAGGAACGCTCTGCAATAAAAAAGTCATAATTGTGATCATGTGATAGACCTTCTCCTAACTTGTAAGCAATCACAGAACAGGTGCCCGCTTCAATTTAAAAATGAAACAGCCAACAGGAATAATCAAAGGCAATAGCATAACAGGAGCACAGGACAGACAATAAAACTCCATGAGAAGAATTTAATTGCTTTCACTAAGAAGAATCTTAGATATGCCTCCTTAAAAAAAAGATACCTGAAATTTGGCAACAGTGTCTGGAGTACGCAGGATACCCTGTGGGGATTCTGCAGCAAGCTCTGCAGCCTCCTTGTATTTTGTCTGAGAGAACAATTCTTGGAAGCGCTGGACAACCTGGTATACAAGGATAATAACAGAAAGTGAATATCCAATGGTCAAAGGAGGCATCATTAACTGCAAGTTTGACTATCTTATTATACCCTTACAAATTGCTATTGAATTGTTAGGATCATTTGCTCATCGAAGAGACAATAAACTTGAACATGTAATTCCTATGCTCGCGTTAACCACTTATATAAACTATAATTATACGGACATCTGTAAACAAGTTTGAGTAGTTCTCTCTGTAAAGTCATTTCTAGAAGATGGCATAAGATGGTTTATTCTATGTATGCCAATGTTTTGCATGGGATAAATTCCCATCTAGCCCAAAGGCAGTATAAAAGAACAATCAGGTTTACAACCACATTCAGCGCATGCATTAATTGCTAAGCCAAGCAAATATAAGGAAGGTTCACTCCTCTCATCCAGTTACCGTTTACAAGATAAACAAGTATGTGTGACAGGATTCACTCACCAACTTTTCTGCCCCAGGAAGGTTTCCCCTTTTGGCAAGATTTACAGCAAGTTCAAGATTGTTTAACTGCAGCAGTCACCAGATGAAAGAATTTTGAGATGAGACTGAAATTTGGTTTCTCATTATAGTACACAAAAGAGATGCCACAAAGATCAGACCTGGCCGCTGACAAAAGGCACAATAGTTGCCTCATTAACAGTAGCAAGCAGAACTTGTCCACGCCGATTCACAGCATAAAAGCCTCCTACAGATGAAGCTTCCGCCGTCAAAAATATAGGATCTGGACTAATTCTGTTCCTGTAAACTGCTGTAGCTGTCTCGAGATCATACACAAATAAAAGCCCAAGCTTTGTAATCACATAGATCAAGCTGTACTTATGTGATATCTGTAAACATGAGAAGCAGATATCATAACACTGGTACAGTCATATAAAGAAGCAGTATAAATATCTGGAGACCACGGTATAAGAATTTAACCTGCATTGACACCGGAAAGTCATCAGCGAAATCTGGAGGAAAGAAAAGATCTGCTTGTTTCTTTGAAAAAGCTGGTTTGCCTGTTATAATAAATATCACAAGATTAGAACCAGGAAACACTAACAGTAGGTTCAACATTCAACATACGAGAAAGAGCAAGTGAACTGAGAACATTGACAATGACTGGTGCACAATGACTCTCCTAGATATACATTCCATATTCATTCCAGAAGGCTAAAGAGAAACCGAAACAGAACAACATGCAAATTAACATGATCTGGAAAAGGGTTATGAGAGATAGATCATTGATGCTTTCTACTATGTATTGTTGTTGTTTTTACTTATGTAGCACTTGTTCTCTATGAAACAACCTCAATGGTATTATTTAAGCACATCTGCTTCATACAATCAATATTCAAACACCGCTACACAGCCATACTAATCCCCTAAATAAAGATAGTGAGTGGAGCAGTGTGAAGCTAAATTTGACTATAACTGTAAAAAAATAGGAGGAGAACAAGGATAAGCAGACCTGGCTGGGCACCAAGCTCAATCACATGCAATTTTGACGTAATTTGCCCAGCATTGGTGGTCTTCGTGGCAAAACAGATGAGAGTAAAAGGGTTTTCATTCCCTGGAATCTGTGCACAATATGCAAATTTAATATCAAAAATTGTGATCATATTGTATTAACTATTTAGATTAAAGCCAACAAGCCTTCCATTCAACGGTGAAACTCAAATCAGCTCCGAAGTTAAATACACCACAAACATAATTTTAACGAAAAATGCAAACCGGTTTCGTTTTTTACTTTCATCATATACCATTCTGTTCCTTAAATTATAAAAGATCAATGAATACAAAAAAATGCAACCTACTTATAGATTGTTAATTCCATTATACAATAGAAAAACAGTTCTAAAATCAAAATACGTATAACGAACAGAAAAGTCACAGTTCCCAGTGGACACTGTATGCTGCTAAATCGAGTGAAAACGAATTATGGGCTCTAATGGTAGCACTATTTTAGTATACAGTTGATCAGTTGAAAGTTAAAGCTTACAAGGAGTTGATTCTCTTTCAGAAATAACCTAACTCTAACAGAAAGCTGACAGAAAGGAATTCTTCTCTATCTTTGATAATGTGTTGAATTGTCAGAGCAACTACTAACAGCAGAAAAGAAATTGACGATTGGCAACTCCTAACTTTTGAATTGAAGATAACTTTTGAATAGAACATTGATGATCATAATTAAGTCAATGGATGGAAAAGAACTCAGGGATCAAAAGTTAAGGGTAAATCATGCATGTGATTCACTAAACACGTTGAGCAAAAACAATAATAAATAATGAAACAAAAACAAAATACTGGGCGAGACTCTAGCCTATAATCAAGATCCATATTGAGAAGAGCAGTGAGAAGAGAAATACCTTATGTGAAGCAAAAGATGCAGCATGAGCTTCAAGCGACTGACTTCGTTGCTGTTCCACAGAGAAAAGCTGCATGTTTCCTTTGACAAGTTGCGGCCTCTACAAACAAGAATTCAAATGGAAAAAGCTGAAATAACTCCAGAGTAGATGCAATAAACTAAGACCCACTTGGAACCAGTTGGAAATATATTTTAAAATTAGAAAGAAAGCAATATTGAATATCGCCAAATACCTCAGGTGAACCGGGTGCAATTCCAATCAAAACCAACCATTTCTCGGAAGGATCACATCTGTAGTTGATTATTTGATTACTTGCCAAATTGGCTGTTCTATCAAACATCTTTACAGGATCTGATTCACCTGTATATGAGATGCAACCAAATCATGTTATGGATACCAAAACAATATTTCATTAGCTAATATACTACAGAAGTAAAAGTATAAGTATTCTGAGAGAGAAAGATAGTAGTTACCTTCAATTGACCAATGATATACCGAGGTTTGAGTGACCAGGCCTAACATTTTTGGGGAAATCCACTTCCAAAAGACAACCTAAAACACAAACAAAGATTGTAATTAATCCAGATGCAAGTTAAACCCAAAAGACCAAATAAGCAGTAATTAATAAAACCTAAAAGACCAAATAAGCAGTAAATGCATGTTACTGCAGACAGTAAAGACACAAAGAAAATGTTTACCTGTTCAGGCATTTGATGGGACTTCATTTTCGCTTTCATTTCAATGTTGAATATTTGTAGGTGATCCTGAGTAGTTCCCGGAAGTTGAGCTTCAAATAGAATGTAAGAACTCATTAGCCACCGTTTAACGTGAAAGTGCTCAATGCAGAGCACCTACCAGACCAATAATACGCATAAAACTTCTTTTGTGCTACAGAAACTCTAGCCAGCAAATCAAAATTAAGAAATGGGATAGCGAACAAATGATCTGACGCTTGACGCCCCCATACGCATCAAAAACATGTTTGCAGGAGAGATAACACTGCATATCCAAAAATTAAAAGCAGAGAGAGGGATCTTAATGACTATATCTCGGTCAGTTGATATATGTCTGTTAGCATTCCATTGGTTGAGAAAAGCGCTTCAAAACCACTGATACAAACCAGTAAATGTAATCATGTATCGTCAAAGCCACGAACGAGTTTCCTACTGAAAACATTCAATTCAATTTGACTGTTGGCGTACAACATATTTATTTTTCCTTTCATCTCCGTCAAGTTTTATCCTTAAGCAACTGAATGACCTTCTTAGATCTAGTTATACTTGAACATTAAGGATTAAATACAGAAAGACAACAAGGATTTGCGACCAACCAGAGAACCAAACACAAGAAACACCATTGGCCAATAATTAACCTAACCACTTGCATAACTGAGCAAATTAATGATTCTAAACATTTCAAAGAATAGCATCATACCTTTCAAAGCAAGAATTCTGGAATTAGGATTCATCAAAGCCGAGTCCGCGGTGATAGGCCTTCTTAGTGGTTGATTAGGCATGCTCATATCAATAATAACAACACTATTCTGTGGTGATGTCTCCCTTACACATATGTACTTATCCGATTCCATAGTAACATGAGTAAACGTAATGAATTGTGGAGTAATGCCAATTGACGGTAACTACAAACAAAAAAATGAAACACACAACGTTAACAACATATATTTTCACTTTCCACAACCCTAAATAATCACAATCAGACAGAATTTCAGTAAAATTATTAAGCGATCCACCATTGAGTAATGAGATCATGATGAATCGTACAGATCTGAACAGATCCAAAAATACAATCAAGGTTCAAACCCAGAATTCCACGAAAAATCGCTAAAAAGTGAAGCAAATGTAGCATAACAAAGATCTAGGGTTAACTAATTACAACCTAAATTCACCACATATTTAATCGTAAACCTAACGCAAAAACACAATTTAGTTCGTTCAGATCGTCAACACAGCAATACACGAGTCAAAAAAACACCGATATTATGTCCAATTCAGCTTTACAAAGCATAAATCGAGAAGAGAAGAAGATGGAGATTGAAAAGAAAATAGAGAATTTGAAAAGACTCACAGTCAAGGCCTCCTTCATGGTGATAGGAGCATTAGCAGCAGCCATGGTGTCTAGATCGACACTAGAGACAACTACTAGATTGGTTTCAAATGGAGGATACAAAACCCTCAAAACGAGGGTTCAGAACCAGGATCTATACTCAGAGAAACTACAAAACTACTACTGATGAGATCTGAAACTGCCGTAGAAAAACTTTATCACCCTCCGACTCAGAGAAAGAGAGAGAAGAAAGGGGAAGAAGAAGACTATAAATGAGAGTGGTGGAAGGAACGAAAGGGGACTTTTACTTTTGTTTTGTTTTGTGTTTAGTTAAAATGCGCTGGAATTTTTCTGGTTGACACAACCAGGCCATGGCCCTTCGTTTTGAAACCAGTACGGCGCTACAGCTTAGACGTTTTATAGTGTGCGATGGTAATTTTCTTAGCTATTGAGATGGTAATTTTTTCTTAGCTGCTAAGAGCGACTGCAGTGGTGCGAGTATAACCAAAGACCAAAGAGGGAAAAAAAGACCAAATTTTGGGTTTAGTCTGGTGTGTGACGTTACGGTGGAAAGAATAAATTTGGTCAGACGTACATTTTACGTTCGCCTGGTGTGGAGCGTGGACTATACCAACGCCTGGTGTGGGACGGGGATTATACGTCCGTCCGGTGCAGAGAAATTCAATAAAAAGAAAAAAAAAATGAAGAAAATGGGGCGGAGGTATTAAGCCCGCCCCATGCAATTGAAAGTTTTAAACAGTGGGGCGTTGGTATAAACCACGCCCCACACAAAAGAAAAAAAAATCAGGCGTGCACTATACGTTCGCCTGATATGGGGCGTGGACTATACGTCCGTCTGGTGTGGGACGTGGACTATACGTCCGCCTGGTGTGGGGCGTGGATTATACCAACGCTTGTCTATATTTGGGTTTAGTCTTGGTCCCAGACCAAATATATTCTGGGTTTTAGTCGTCGATCAAAATTTGATCGATAATACGTTCCACTACGTCTGTTCAAAAGACCAAATATTTGGGTTTAGTCGCCCACTGTAGATGCTCTAAGACAACAAGAGAGTTTGTAAAGATGGTAAGGTAATTAAAGAAAACAAAAGATAATTTAGTCTTTAATTTCTTACTTGGCTACTGAGACAACTTTTATCCATGATGGAAATGACTGACGCATTCCCTAAAAATTTTGAGAATCTTAAAAGCATGTTTGGTTACAATTTTGAGAATCTTGTTTGGTTACCAAAGTAGTAGCGCTTCCGGGAAATAGTAGAAAATTAAAGTCATAAAAAAAAAAAAAAAAAAAATGATTTTGTTTGTTTCTGGAAGTAATTTTGTGTTTGTTTTGTTAAACTAACTTGTGACTTATTGAACTAGTTGAAAAATAACTTTTCAAGTTGTATCCAAAGTCCAAATACCCTAAGAAAATGGTTTTTCTGATCGTTTAGCTTGAAACCAAGAATTTATAAGGGGCCTTCCATTGGTTTTCAGTAGCATGTGCCCCGATATGAATCAATAATATCGAGAGCCTGAGAAATCAATTAGAATTATATGGGATCTCTTTTGAAATAATAGTTTGTAACTTCCAAGAAATTGGTGGCATACTTGATGATTGAGCACTAATTTGTGGGATATGTATTTAAGCAAGGTTTTTGCGGTGGAAGGTTAGTTTATATAATGTAACTTCCAAGAGGTGTTGTGGTTGTATATCAATTAATGGGTTCATGATTGATGAAAATCAACTCATTTAGACATTTTTAAAGGCAACGATTTGGCAATATACATTATTGTAATCGTATTTTTCGAGATCGGCTAACATATGCAGATAATCTCCTCTGAAAACCTAACTTTGATCTAAATCATCTATGGCATTTGTTATTAAGTTCATTAACTTCAGAATAAGTCTTTCACCCATGTACTAAACACCTTGGTTCTGTACGAAACTGAATAACACCATTCGATGTTTACGGTCACATAAAAGCACTTAATAAAAATATTTTTCATATACGCCAGGTTGGTTGATTATTTTCTGCACTTTAAAAAGCCTTCAACCCAGTGTTTGGTATACCACCACCTTTTAATGATAAATGAGTGTCTATCCCTTTTGGATAACTCGTATAAAATTGAATAACCATGTTATAACGTTTTCCAGACAACCACTTTGTTCGGTTGGAACCAAATTTCCCTTACAAGGATTCCGGTAATGAAGTAAAATCAGGTCGTGTAATTCCCATAAGAACAATTACACCATTTATATTAGAGCACCGCTTGGTAAAACTCACAAGTTTTAGTATATCAATCTGGTTGTCAAATTTAGTTGATCAATAATATATCTCGGTGTATAGTCTATTAAGGTCGGTCTCGGACTAAGTATAGAGTACAGTAGCTGAATATCAGTATTCACCAATCAACCTTGGAGATTGGAGACTTTAGAACAATGAACACATCGACGAGAACTTCTCAACAAAGGTATGTTAAGACTGATTATCCTATGTACTCATATTATCTACCATTCTATATATAGAGAGAGATACTGAGACAATGTCGTATGATTTTAGCATTACGATGGATATTGCAAATAAGAAATCTCGAGTTCAAGCTAGTACTTGATAAATCTCGATCATAATTTCAAGCAATGAATACTATCTGGAAGGCATCCCACGTTATACTATTCAATAATGTGAGAGTGGCATCCATTATTCCTGGTATAGACACTTCTTGTAAACTCTACAATGAGGGACAAGAAACTCCAACTCACCTTTTTCTTTAATGAAACTACGCTTCTCATGTATGGATGCATTTTAATTTTGACACGCAGTTCATTGAAAGTGGAATATATAATTTCCATGACTTGTTAAATGATTGCTTTGAAAATCCAGATATAAGTGATTATTGATATAGAGTGGCATGTATTGCGTAGCATAATAACTTGGTTCATCTGAAAAGCAAGGTGAAATATAGTCTTCAAAAAAAAGTGGCATAATCGTGCCATGAAAACAAATAACATAATAAAAATTATAAATAGTTATATCACTGTCAACAAAACATGATGCGGTATAATAAAGTCTCTTTACTACAACTGAAAGAATGATGAGGTGCTTCATATAAAAACTCAACAAAGGGAGGGGAAAAAAAACATGGTTATCAAAATAAACATTGGTTTGACAATGATGGAAAGGCTGGAAGTGGTCTAACTTTATGTGATCATACATGTACAATTAGAGAAACCGGAGGACTCCATGCTGACTGTGCAACCAAGCAAAACTTTTTGATTTTTGTAATAAGGATGCAATCAAACACAAATGGATAGATCATATCCTATGAGAAATTATAACATATTTAGATATTTTGACATGGAATGAAAATGTGATGCTATACCATGATTCTAATTATGGGTCTCACGGTCCTTTTCTATATATATTGGTTTTATCCACTTTTTTAAAATAAAAAATAAAAAAATCTCAAACCTTTTAAAGGCCTCGGACAAGGGGACCCTCCATCCCAATACCTTTTCCTTTTTTGTATGGAAACGTCATCCAGAACCATGATACATGTTGAAATTATTGGTATATTTTCAAGAGAAAACAAATCTGCACTGAAGCTCTTCCAATAAGTCACCTCATATTTGTTGATAATTACCTAATTTTTCTGTAAGGCCAATAAGATTGAATGCAGGAACCTAGTGATATTTTCAAAATTTTCAGCAAAGCATCTGGCCAACTAATCAACTTCAGTAAATCTGGGATTTTCTTTCACAAGAACACCGACGAAGACATTGACATCACCATCCGCAACCAAATGGGAGTACAAATGATTATTATGAATGGCAAGTACCTTGGATCTCCTCTTGTCACCAGTATAGTAAAAATTGATTCTTTAAAACCTTGTGCGGAAAAGCTTAAATTCAGACTTGCAAGGTGGAAAAACAAAAATCTCACACCAATTGGAAGAATGACTCTAATTTCTTTAGTCAGATAACATGTATAAAATGAATTGTTTTAAATTCCCCAAGAAAAACTTTCAGCATTTGAACAAAATTCAAGAGATTTCTTCTAGTGAAAATATCCTGATAACCCATCAGGTTACTACCCAAGGCTTGGGACTCCATCTGCAACCAAAATAATCAAGAGGTCTGGGCTTTTTTATTACTAGCCTTAATGCACACGGATGCGCCTTCCGTACTGTTAAAAAGCAAATCAAACTCTTCATTGGATAATTTTTCAATCAGCATCAATTTTACTCAAAGTGTGTTTGTGTAACATTAACATCACAATCATTCAACTCATACAATTTATATTCTCAAAACCCAACTCGTGAAATCTATGCTAAGTCACAATCTAACGGTTCTCAATACCTCTAGAAATATGGATATTAATGAAGCTAATAGTGTTTTACTATTCAATTTTTAGTAGCACTATTACTGAAGCATGCATCTTAATGAGCTTCCTAAGAAGATTCAACAAACTACTGAAGCCTTGAAGGATTGGAATCATAAGTCTTTTGGTCATGTTAAAACTGAAATTAGAAGAACTCAGAGTTTACTACACAAAGCTAAGAATGCTCCTAGTCAAGATATAAATCTCATAAATTCTCTTGAAGATCAGTTAGACAAATGGTATGACAAAAGTGCACAAATTACTTATCAACAATCTAGGGAACAAATTATTTGGTTTGATGATAGAAACAACAAGTATTTCCACAATAAAGCTAATTTCAGAAGAAGAAGAAATCATATAGATACTCTTCAGGATTCAAATGGTAATTGGATCTCAAACAAGGAGGATATTCAGGAGTTATTTCTTAAGCATTTTAAAGACATATATACTTCTTCAAATCCAACTATGGATGCTGATCTTCTCAGTCTTATTCAACCTTGTGTGACAGAAGAAGAAAATCAAATGCTTATCAAGATTCCTTCGTCTGATGAAATTAAAGAGGCTCTGTTTCAGATTAATCCATGGGGTGCTCCAGGTCCTGACGGATACCAAGCAGGATTCTATCAGCAATGTTGGGATATTATAGAAAGAGATATTGTTAGTCTTGTGCAAAGTTTCTTTATGAAAGGTCAATTTCCTTCCCAAATTAACCATACCTTCCAAGTTCTAATTCCCAAGCTAGAAATAGCCACTAAATCTGTAGATTACAGACCAATTAGCCTTTGTAATATCACCTATAAATTAATCACCAAAATACTAGCCACTAGACTGAAATTCATTTTACCCAAAATCATTTCTCCATGGCAAGCAGCCTATGTATCAGGAAGAAATATCTATGATAATGTGATTATTGCTCAGGAAATGGCTCACTACATGAAGAAAACTAGAGCTTATATGGGAGTGGTTAGTTTAAAGCTTGATATGGCAAAAGCCTTTGATAGAATGGAGTGGAGCTTTCTTCATCAAATTCTTTTTCATTTCGGTTTCTCTACAACATGGTGTCAATTGATTAATTACTGTCTCAGTACTGCTTCCATTTACCTACTGCTGAATAGTGTTCCAATGGAGCCAATTATCCCCACAAGAGGTCTTCGACAAGGTGATTCTACTCTCCTTATTTATTCATTCTTTGTATGGAAGGGTTCAGTAGGCTTATTACTAATGCTAACAAACAGAAGCTAATGGATCCCATAAGACCTACTCCCAAATGTCCAGAAATTTCTCATTTGTTTTTCGCAGATGATTGTATCATCTTCACAAAAGGTAATACAAGATCAATCACCTATCTCATGAATATTATAAATAAGTTTACTTCTTCTTCTGGTCAAATGGTTAACCTGGGGAAATCCAGTGTTTTTTTCAGTAAACATATGAATAGAGATTCTTGTGAAGAGATAACTAGAAAACTGCAGATGAGAGAATTATATTTAAATGAAAAATATTTGGGTACCAATCTTATTATTCCAAGAATCAGAGATAAGTGTCCGAAAAAACCCATAAGAGAACTCTAAGTACCACTGTTCAATATCAAATGGGTGTTTTTATGTTACCTGATAAAACCCATAAGAGAATTAACCAAACTAAAAGGAGATACTTCTGGAATCACAAGAAAAATAAGGGATTTAATCCTAAGTCTTGGTCTTCAGTCTGTATAAGTAAAAGGTTTGGGGGATTGAGATTCAAAGATTCAAAGAAATTCAATATAGCCATGTTAACTAAACTAGCATGGAGATTACTAACTTAACCTCAGCAGAAATGGGTGAAGGTTTTAAATGCAATTTATGTCAAGAACAAGGATCCACTTGTAGAAGACATTTCAAGGAAAAATTCTTCTTGGGTTTGGCAGAGCATTCAACACGGTTTACAAGTCTTGAAGCAATATTATATTTGGGAAATTGGTGATGGAAAGTCCATTAAAGCTCTTCAGTATAATTGGTTTCCAAGTTCATATAATAGTAATATAAATGCAAGAAGTTCTTATCTAAGTAAGGATACAAGGGTTGCTGATTTAATGGATACAGAAAAGAAAAATTGAAACATACAAATTTTGAGTCAATACTTCAGTCCAGATCAGATTAAAGAAATTATGACGATCAAAATTCCATCAAAAGGGAAAGATACTTTGAGATGGTCTCTTATTTCTTGTGGAGCTTTTACTACCAAATCTGTATATAATGAGTTGTTTAAGAACAGTGCTGGTGTATCTAATCTTCATCAAATGGAAGGTAAAGGCTGGCTTAAATTGTGGCATATGAAAGTACCTCACAAAATCCAAATGTTTTTATGGAAATGCTGCCAAGATATTCTTCCAGTTAAAACGAAACTATTCAGCAAAAACAACAATATGGATCAGTTGTGTCCTTTGTGTCTTAATTCTGAGGAAACTAGTACACATCTCCTTCTTCATTGTCAGTTTGCTGAAGTCATATGGTTTGGAATCTCTGTCGCCCTCTTACAATCTTGAAAAGAGAAAAATTCGGTTACAGATTGGATAGTTTCCTGGTTCTGCAACAACAACTCTTTAGAAGCTGAGAATAAAGATATGGCCTGTCTTGCTGCCTGCACCCTTTGGCATATCTGGAAAGCCAGATGTGAGAGAGTATTTGAGAATAAAATGCATCATCCTAATAGCATAATTCATAGAATAAGGCATTGCATACATTCTTTCTCTAACTCAAATCTCTCTGTTAAATCTAGGGACTGCATTATTCCTAACCATTGGAAGAAACTACCTGAAAATTGGTTGAAACTAAACATTGATGCTTCAGTTAAAGATAAAAATTCTAATGCTAGTTTTGCCTTAATCTTTCATGATCATACAGGGAAATTCTTGGGGGCCATGGCATACTCAGCAGTAGCAAGGGACATCCATCAAGATGAATCTCTTGTCCTCCTTCAAGCTCTCAGATGGATAAAGGATTTAGGATTCAAACAAGTTATCATTGAAGGAAACAATCAGGCTGTGATTAATTGTTGTAAGGGAACTGTCAAAGGCATCAAATGGGAGGATCAAAATATATTGTTGGAGTGTCAATCTTTATGTCATAGTTTAGAGTTGTGTGAAGTTTCTTTTCAAAGAAGGTTATGTAACCATGTAGCTGATAAGCTAGCAAAATTTGTTAGGTCTACTGTGCTCTTTCAAATTTGGTGGGATGATCCACCAAATATCATAAGTCATGCTTTAGAACAGAATTCTCATATGGGAATCCCTGGTTAGATTGTTTTTTTTTTCTTTTTCTGTTTTCTAACTAGTTAGAGTCTGCTTGTACTGTTTTTTCTCCATCAATATATTTTCGTTCTTTGCTCAATTTTTTTTTTTAGTAGCACTAGTATGTAACCCGTGCTACGCACCGAGGCCGGTGGGATCAACTAATTTAGTATGGCGGGGCTTCTCCCCGCGCCCGTGGTTACATACATTAATACATTTTTGAACAGTCTTTGATTGGTTTGATCTTTTAAAGGGATAGAGAAGTCTGATACATTTTAGGTATCCAAAGATTTGATGATTTAAATTTGGTATTATAAACCCAAAACCATGTATTAGTTTTAATTATTGGCAGATATTAAAAAATTAAAAAGAAGTTGATTTTATAGATTGGGGATTTAAAATTATTAAATTCTATATGCCTATGAGTATTAACAACTAAACATAAATTACACGATTTTTTTGTCCAACCTTTTTTTTTTGTTAAAAAATTATCATATCCAACGATTGTATATGTAAAAGTTTTGGAAGATATATATATCACCTGCAAATCCGTAAAATACAATTTCCAAAACATAACAAAACGAAATTTGAAATGCTAGAAGTGTACATGCAGCTAGCGTTACTGGAGCGATAACTTTATTAATATCGAGGTTTAGAAGTCGATCAATGTAACATTACTATGTTGAGTCCAGTTTTGCGTAGCACCTTGTCAGTATTACATGCTTGTTGGTGGTGTTTGAGGTACTATCCAAGATGGACGCTGGTCCCCAGAAAAGAACGCAATTATAACACTGTTAATTATAAGATTCGCATCCATTTAGTTTAAAATTTCCACCTTTTAAAAAAATAAAATAATATATTGTCGAAGAATAATAATATGTTTCAAAAGAGGTGTGTCTAAAAATAAATATTCATGCTATCTCTAATCTCTATCAATAAGTAAACACTTCTTTGCCTTCTTTATCTATCTTGACCAATGGTGGCATGCCAAAATCCTTCTTCATAATCTCTCACATATCATCATTATGTTCATCCAGTTCGATCAGCGTTGGCATGTCATCATCGTTTTCTATTGTGTCATACTTTCTTTTTTTACCAGGTCATTCGTAGTAGGTATCTGGAGTTGTTCTATGTCAGGAGTTGTATTTAAATTTACCCATTTGTTTTTGTTTAAGAGATATGCTTTCTTCAGGTTTGAATCTAAAGACCATTGATCAGTAAATATTTCTTCTGCGTAGTCTACCCGGCTTTTCAACAAAATATTTTCTTCTAGAGATTGCATTCTGTTTTTTTCCCTGAAAATTGTGTTTATCATAAATATTATGGTCACCTTTACATCTACCATTATGGTATATATTAGTGCATATAATATGACTGAACATCTATTCTACCATGACTTGCCTTTCATAAAAAACACCCAAATTTGAAATCACTTGATGTAACCCATGCTACACTTCGAGGGTGATGGGAATCAGCCCCATATAGGCACCCGCACCGTAGAAGATTTCAATTGACAACTTCACAGAGTTAATGCGTAACAGTTATATTATATGAGATAATATTCGGAACCAACTTCACCGGTTACTATTTAAAATATCGGAGATCAGGAAACGGTCCTTAAAGAAATCCATTTTAAAATAAACGCTTTCTTTCATACAATTATCAAAAGAAAACAAACGAACAAACAAACATGCATGTAAAATATCCAATGTACTGTAATAAAATAAAAGTAAACTTAAAATGAATCAGCATCGGACTCTGCTACTTGATATGAGAGCCATAGCTTACTGATCACCCCTTTGCTCTTATCGATTCCATGAGATCCGTTAACTTCAAATTTTATATTAGTTATAGTGAGTCCATCCCGTTGATAACCTCTGAACCGTGTCGTCTTAAACATAAAGAGGATATTATTGGTTTCCCCTGGAGGCCAGGACAATATGCTAGTTGCAGCCACTTGTTATCACAACCCTTTTTCACTAAGTGAATTTGGTAGCTTAAGATAGGTAATCAAATTTCCACCGGTTCCTTTCCATATGCAAATGTGAAAGGTATAGGTAGTCTATATCCACCTAGATTTTACCCTCTAGATAAACCCCCTGAAACATGGCAAATATTTTAGAGAAAAGATTAAATATGACTGAAGAGACAAAATCGACTTTCTCTGACTATGTAAGACTATGACCATGTCAAAATATCCCCGTGTGACCTCTAAAGTAATTTCCACGAGTCATCTTAATAATTAGACTCTTCATTTCCACTTAAAAGTAGATACCATACGTTTACATCTAGCTTATAAAGCATAGTTTGGACAACTTAGGCAAGATAAAGAGCGGCCAGAATTCGTTATTGGGAAAGCTAAATTTATGGCCGTAAGGTGATCAGTTTAATTAAATTTCAATAATAAACGTTCTATTAGTATTTCATAATAAATGTTTGTTTAATTAATCAAATAAATATACTTTCATTAATACAGTACATATAAATTTATCTTATATTAAATCAGTAGACATTAATGGTGGTTGTGATGGTGTACGGAGGTGGTGGATCAACATTGGGGATAATGGTGGTGGGTGTTGGTGAGAATGGTGGAGTGATGACGTTCATGGTGTGGTGGTGGAAGAAGTAGTGGTAGTGGGATTAGAAAGGTGTAAGGTACATAAATTACTTAATTTTAAAAATTTGTTTTCCTTTATTTTCTTAATTTTTTAAATTTAAACTAATACTTTCATCAATACAATACATTATAAATTTATCTTATATTAAATCAGTAGACATTAATAGTGATTGTGATTGTGATTGTGGGCGGGGGTGGTGGAGCAGCGGTAGGGATAGTGGTGGTGAGTGTTGGTGAGAATGGCGGAGTAATGTTGTTAATGGTGGTGGTGGTGGAAGAAGTAGTGGTAGTGGAATGAGAAGGTGTAAGGTACATAAATTATTTAGTTTTTAAATTTGTTTTTCTTTTATTTTCTTAATTTTTTTAAATTTAAACTAATACTTTCATTAATATAGTACATAATAAATTTAGCGGTGGGGATAATAGTGGTTGTGATGGTGGGCGGGGGTGGTGGATCAGCGGTGGGGATAATGGTGGTATGTGTTGGTGAAAATGGTGAAGTGATGACGTTAATAGTGGTGGTGGTGGAAGAAGTAGTGGTAGTGGAATTACTTAGTTACCCTTGGTTTATTTTTTATTTGATATTAGTTTTTAAATTTGTTTTGCTTTTATTTTTTATTTTTGTAAATTAAAATAAATATTCTAGCCAGATTTTTGTTGGGTCGGCACATGAAAAAGATGAACCGTGAGGACTATAAAGAAACCAAGCTCATTCTGAAAGTTAGATACCAAACCAAGATAAAGAGCGGTTATAATTGAAAAAATTATTTTGCATAAAAAGATGCCTCAAAGGGCTTTATTAGAAAACAAAAGAGCAAACGTTTACAATGAATTGATTGTTAGTCGAGCGACAAGCTGGGCACCAACCCCCTTTTGGCATATAATAAATTGTTTGCATATAGATTGTAAATAATGTTTTATTTTGTATACTATACCAAAAAAAATTGTATTAATCTAAATTTTGTATTTGGACAAGTTAGGCAAGATAAAGAGCGACTGAGATTTATTTAGGGAAAAGATATGTCAAAGGTTTTAGTTGTTTACATCATTATTGTGTCATTAACTTCACATAATAAATATTTTATTAATCTCTCATTATAAATGTCGCAATAAATATATTTTCTTTAAATAAATAATAAATTTGTTGATAAACATTACGGATGATCGGGGTGGTCTTTATGAGTGGTGGTGCATAGAGCCAGTGACGATAGTGTTGGTGGTAGAAAAGGTAGTGGTGATGGGTGATTCCGGTGATGGTAGTGCAGGTGCTCAGTATGTTAGTGGCAATGTTTATTCTATTTGGTTAGGACACAAATAACATTATTATGGATGTTGTGGTTGATTTTTTTAATGTGAAAATAAGATGGTTATTAATACAAAAGAAACAATTGCATACGATGACCGCAAGTTTTTCCGAAAAACAACTCGAGAAAAACCCAACAATGATAATGATAGTAAATGTTTTCAATTGGTCTCACTACATGTTTCACCCAGTGGTTTTTTCAAGACAAATATTAGGTCAACCTATCAATTCTCAAAAATATAAAACATAACAATTAAAAAACATATAGAATAATTATCATTTTATATAGAGCCAACAAAAAAATGACAAATATTAAAATTGACATAATTTTTTTACTTACTATGGAGGCCGTGCCGTTACGGCACGGGTGAAGTTCTAGTAAGGGTATAAAGCAAAACTGGTGACATTTACGACCGTGACATTTATGACCGTGACATTTAAGACTCAAAGTGAGACACTATCTAATTAACACAGTTCGGACAACACTTGCAAAAATAAAAGAGTTTATTACAATTTATATGTAGGTTATACTATCAAATTAAATTTTTAGGCAGGGAATGCATCACATGAGCTTTTTCTCTTTACCTTCTTCATGAAGTTTGAAGTCCTAAATTGGATATTGTCTTTGATGGAACTCCGACATAGGCAGGTAAGGACTGGCAGAAATGATAGATTTCTCGGAGCATTGTCAAAGCAAATACCTTCAACATGTAGTCTTAACCTCTTCAGCCTTGTTTGATACTTAGCCTGCTCAATATTTATATTTTCTATACCCAGTATATATTGTCCCTCTTTTAACTTCTGTTAATTCTCATAACTCCATCTCGAAGAATGGAACAACTTTCCAAGTTGATACTTCTTCCCGGCATAATATCGATGTCCACGAACACCTTGGAGTTTCCTGGTCGTCGATTGAGCTATTCAAACTTTTGTTAGCCATACTTTCAACTCTACTACACCTATTGCACGCACGTCCTGAAGCTCCATTAATTCCTGCAATAAAACGAAAAACCATGTGATTTTCCAGTACTAATTCCATGATCTCCATTGTTACAATTAATTAATAACTTCATTCAGCCAGAAAATGCAGAGTTGGAGACTGAAATGACATACAATATAAAATTGACAATGTTCATGAAGTAAGTAACCCGCAACAAAGAATACATATAGGAATATGACGTCAAAAGATGATTTTGAAGCTAAGCAGTATATTTAGAAATGAATGTCATGAATCTATCAAGAGGAAGTTGGTAGGCGTACCAGACATAAAAACATTTTGTCATTCAAAATAAAGAAGAGTATAAAACAAATAATAATCCCTAAATTATACTTACATATCCACAGGAAAGATAAACAAATTGTAAAACGGTGACAAATAAATAAGTAAATCCAAAAACCGGTTCATTTGTTCACGATATTTCAAACTCTGCACAACTTAAAATTTTAAAATTTGCTAAGATACATTCAATTATGTCCTTATCAAACTTCAAATCAATAATCCGGTGCACAACAATGTTTTGGAATGAACCGCAACAATACCTTAATTATTATTGAATGATAATCTTGAAAAGACTTACATGGTGGAAATACAATGCCAGAAACCTAGTAGGATCAAGGGAACATATAAAGTTTTCATTGAAATCCTTAAAATGCTTTCTCTTTGAGACGTTATCCAAATTTTTATCTCATCGCGAATATACAAATTCAAAGAATTAATTTAAAGAAAACTAACATCCAAATAAGAAATAGGAAAAAAAAAAGAAAAAAGAATGTAAAACAGTTCATTAAATATATACGGTTGAACACCGATAAAAGCACCACTACCACATAAAAAAGCATGACTATTTACCTTTTCTAGAGTTCATACTACCCGAGCAACAATAAAAACCGGAATAGTATTAGTTTTCCTAGATTGAACTGGATTATCATTAACACATCTAACATGATAAAATCTTTCAATGCAAGAAACCAAGATGTAGAAACTAACCAAGTTCAGTTAGGAGCAGTAATTCTTCCTTACATATTAAGCCCAAATGCGCCCTTCACCTACGATGAGAACCATAAGTTAGGGTACCAATTATAAAGGTAAACCAAAGAAGGATGATTGGAGCAAGTGTGATTCCAACTTTTTCATGCAAACCGTTGAACAAATAAGAGAAGCATGAATGTTACTAAGGAAAATCCGATGACAACATTTTTTATTTTTTTTTGAAAAAAAAACTAAAGCTTTATTAAAAACAAAATAGAGTTAAAATTACAACCCAAAAGAGACACTAAAAAAGAAGACCAAAATAAAGCTATGAAAGAAAGGAAAACAACACTAAACAAATCTGTAATAAGGTTGCCCTGGGAATTCAAGTCTGTGCAAATTGCTTGGTCTTTCATTGAACTTGAGGATCTGCCCCTTCTGCAACTGTGCTCCCTGCTTAGCAAAATGGTCAGCTGAGAAGTTGATTTCTCTGTAGGCATGCTTGAAGTTAATTGACTGAATACTTGCCATAATTCTTTGCCATCTAGCCAGCAAAAACCAGGGGATCTTATTTTGTTGTAGAGCTTTGGCACACATACCAGAATCAGATTGCAAAATTTTGGAAATGAAAATACTCAACTGCCCATTCTAAAGCCTTAATGCAAGCAATGAATTCTGCTACATAATTAGTGGAAATCCCCAAGCCACCAGATTTTGCAAAAATGAAAGATCCAACATGATTCCTTACTACAAATCCATTGCCTGGATTCCCTCTAGAAGCTCCATCACAGCATAACAATAGCTCATTCTCATTTGGCAGACAAAAAAAGATTTCAATAATTCTTGTTCTTTTCTTTTTCCTTACTTGGATGTTAAAGAATTGTAAGATTGAATTCTCAATATCAGTTCCCCACATAACACCTTTCAGTCTAACTTCACATTCATGAACTTTTCTAGCAATTCTTAACTGTAATTTAGTAAGCACGGGCTTCTAAGCATCATAATATATTGCATTTCTTAAGAACCACAGTTCAACCATAGCAGTATAAGAGTTGATACTCCATAATTCTTTAATCACGGGACTAGAATTCTTATGCATTTTCAGAACATCCTCAAAAGAATTTGGTTTGTGGAATAGAAAGATACCTGATAGCCAATTCCACAAGTTGGTGCTAAATTCACATTTCCATAAGATATGCTCTATACTATCTTCTCCATCATGACAAATATAGCATCTTGAAGCAAACTGAAATCCCTTTTTTCTCAGATTATCTTCTGTAGCACAAACATTTCTAGCAATCTTCAAAACATTAGCAGAAGTTGAAGGAAGCACTGCAGGGTTCCAGATTTTTTTATACCAGTGCAATTTAGGCTGATGAATATTAATTTTATTGATAGCATCTGAAATAGTGAATATCCCAGAATGACTGTTACACCAAATAAGCAAGTCTTCACCTTCTTTCATGACAAGTAATTGATCAATGCTGGAGAATTGAAGGAAATATTCATGAAAACACCAATGATTATCAACAATTAAATCCTAGACTTTCAAATGAGGATGCAAATCAATATAAGGATGGTTAGGAAAAATCTTGCAGATTGGTTCATCAAAAATCCATTTATCATTCCACAAGGAGACTTTTGCACCATTACCAATTATCCACCTAGTATTTTCAAAGAAAGTTGGAAGAACCCATTTAATGACATTCCACATATAGGATTTTCTGTAGTAAGTAATCCAGTTCCCATTTTTGTCCATATATTTAGCAAGAAAGAAGTTGGCCCATTCATCATGACAATGAAGGAGTTTCCACAGTAATTTCATTAAAAGAGCCTTGTTCACATCATCTAGTTTTCTAATACTAAGCCCACCTTCTTCTTTCGAGGTACAAACATAGTCCCATTTTAATGTTATATGAAAAAGCGGGGGTCTAACAACACCACCCAATATTTCTCTTAGCAATTTGTATGGACTAAATCCGAAATACTTTGCTAGAGAATCAACTAGACAGTTAGACTCAATCTAGATAAAAGTATCTCAAGGAGTTAATATCTCTCTCTTGATTTGATTTTTACTCAAGCTAAAAACAATAGCGAGTCTTTATCAAATACAAGGAATACTTGGACGGTACCAAAGACCAATGTCCAAGGATCAATCAATATCAATCAACAACCAAAGGTTGGATTTCCAATTGATGATCACGAACGCACAACCCGTATTATTTCAATTATATAAAATATAATGCGGAAAAGAAATAACACAGACACCAGAAATTTTGTTAACGAGGAAACCGCAAATGCAGAAAAACCCCGAGACCTAGTCCAGATTGAATACACACTGTATTAAGCCGCTACAGACACTAGCCTACTGCAAACTAACTTCGGACTGGACTATAGTTGAACCCCAATCAGTCTCCCACCGATCCAAGGTACAATTGTACTCCTACGCCTCTGATCCCAGCAAGATACTACGCACTTGATTCCCTTAGCTGATCTCACCCATAACCAAGAGTTGATGTAACCCAAAATCACAGACTTGATAATAAACAGATCTGTCTCACACAGAAAAGTCTATAAGAGGATAAATTTGTCTCCCACAGATAAACCCTAGGTTTCGATCCGTCTTTAGATATAAAATCAAGGTAACATGAACCAATTGATAATCCGGTCTTATATTCCCGAAGAACAGCCTAGATTAATCAATCACCTCTCTACAATCCTTCCTGACTACACAGGCGGATTGTCGAGGAATCACAAACAATGAGACGAAGATGTTTGTGACTTCTTTATCTTGCCTATCGGAGAACTCTCACGATCTCAAGTCAATCAATCGATTGTACTCGTACGATAGAAGATGTAAGATCAGATCACACAACTACGATAAAGTAGTATCGGTCTAGCCTCATACTCCCAATGAAGTCTTTAAGTCGTTAACCTGATTTTAGAGAAGAAAATCAAAGGTTAATGGAGATCGACTCTAGCGGGCGCACTAGTAGCACACAGACGTGTGGGGATTAGTTTTGCGCAATGCTAGATGTCTCCTTTATATAGCCTTCAAATCAGGATTTTTCCTTAGTTACAAAGAAGTCCTTATTTACCGTTAGATAAAAACCTGATTTAGATTCAAGTTAATATTTCTCAACCGTTAGATCGAAAACTTAGCTTGTCACACACACACTTGGGTAGACGTTTACTGGGTTCGTGAAAACCATGCCCAAACATGTACGTGTATGTTGGTTCAACATAATAACCCAAAAGGTTAACCATATGAGCATTTCATATTAACCTTGTTCTTCTTCACCATAACTAGTTCAATTAACTCAAATAAACTAGTTAAAGAGTTGTTCAATTGCTATGAGATATTATGTAACTACACAAGACATAATTGAAACAAAGATGATTCGATTCGATTGAATCGGCTCATGAACATTATAGCCACTGTTTGCATAAAGCATTCCTTAGTAATTTAATGTTTCATGTTCAGAGCTCATCATTAGATCATAACATCTTAAGTTCACAAACAAGTTCGCGGACTTAAGTTAATCGGTTGAGTTTTACAAACTCAGCAGA
This sequence comes from Papaver somniferum, assembly GCF_003573695.1. Taxonomy (NCBI): domain Eukaryota; kingdom Viridiplantae; phylum Streptophyta; class Magnoliopsida; order Ranunculales; family Papaveraceae; genus Papaver; species Papaver somniferum. The sequence goes on along the minus strand of NC_039366.1, from coordinate 112,797,324 downwards.
AATTCTCGGAAAGAGAACTTCTGCCAGTTCGCGGACTGGGTTTGCGGACTGAGTTCGCGGACTTATCACACAAACGAGTTTTGGAAAATCCCAGCAGAAATTCTCGGTCAAGAACTTCCAACAGTTCGCGGACTTGGCAAGCCAATTCCACAATCCTCCCGATTTCTCTTGATCAACAAAGTTTGAAAACTTCGGTTCAAGGAATACATGGTTATGTAATCTAAACTCTAATTTCAATCATTGAGACATTCTCAGAGGACGTTATGTAGCCGTTATTCACAGACCGATTCACGTCAGAGCAATTCTCAAAGTGATTGAAACTTTTCATGACTTTCCTCACTAGGTGAAGATAAACTTGATCAAAGCGAAACGCTTTACCAACACACGATTTCGAGATAAAAGATAAGCAATAAATGCTCAGCTCGAAATGTCAAATGTGTATGATCTAGTCTATATAGCATACGACTTTTGTCTCATAGAAGAGATAGACTTTTGAGTGATAAATAAGTTCAAGTCTCCACATACCTTTTTGTTGACAAAGTTCCACGGTTCCTTTTATAGATCTTCGTCGTTGTATGATGAATCGCCATGAAGTCTTTAAGCTCAACTACACTTTTCTATCCTAGTCCGAGACTTAGCTATGTAGGCTAGAAATCAAGACTTATAGTTTTTATCACTAACATTGACAAACATGCTTGAGATAGCAACGCATGCGAGGTTGACCGAGCTATGCTCTAACAATCTCCGCCTTTGTCAATTTTAGTGACAAAACTATCAATACATATGGAATACAAAAAAGATAAACTTTAGTGGATCCTATTCTATAGTCTAATCTTCAATGTTCCTTGAAATCTTCGTCCTTCCAAGTACTCCAATGATCCCAAAGGTTGTAAGTTTAGCACCATCGTTGTTCAAGATCCGTAGCTATAACAATGAGAGAAATCGAGATTCTCGATCATTATTATACAGTGTCATAGTATTATTATATAACATCAAAGTCCAATTTTATCACGACTTTAAAAATAATACTACGGTGATATGTATCACTCCCCCTTAGTCAATACTCCATCTCGATCATGGAAACCACTCCCCCTTACACAATGATCCGAAAACCATATGTATTTATAGTGTGAACTACAATATTTCTCCCCCTTTTTGTCAATAAAATTGGCAAAGGTACAAGAATGGGATCATAATGAAATTTCCACAAGAGACATTTCATGACCAAAAGAAAAATACATACCAACTTAATTTAGATGCAATCTAATAGCCGAAGCTAACAACATTCATCAAGGAGTTTTAAGATACAAGATAACCCCTATAAAATTCCACAACCGCACTCCCCGCAAGATATTACCATTAAGCACAAGTTCAAAAGAACTCTCCCCCATTTGATGTCATTCCCGAGAGAACAACAAGAGCGACCTTAATTTCGAAAGAAAAGAAGGATTTTACATTGGAGACCAAAACCATAGGAATGATTTTCTATATCCAAAGCTCAACCAAATTAACCACAAGTAAACCCATGATTAATTCAATTGGAATACGCAATTAAATCAAACCACAAAAGTGATCAATTTAATTGAAAGTGCTCAACATAAGTAAACTCACGGAGCTACGACTAAGTCAATCACACAAAGATGACTAACTTAACCATTCAAATACTCAACATAAGGAAAACCTTACGGAATATATGACTATATTAACCAAAGAACATGATAGTGTAGCCTTTCATATACTCAACACAAGAACTTGTGGAATATATGAAAACTCAACTAGATTAATTACAAGAGAACCTATAATTAATCTAATTGGAATACAAATAACCAAACTAATCACCGAAGTAATCAATTTAATTATTTTGGGCTCAACATAAAAGAACTTATGGAACCCCGACTAAGTTCATCATAAAATATGACAACCTTAACCGTACATGTACTCGACATAAGAAAGAAAACTTATGGAGTACAAACTAAATAACCAAACAGGTTGATTAATTTAGTTCTTAATGCTCGACATATAGCATCTTATGGAACAACCAACAAAGCCAAGGTAAATCGACTTAGTTGTAAGGTGCTCAACATAAGACACACAATTGAGCCTTCACGGTAAAACATAATAAAATGGATCAATGAAGATCAATACCGTGGATAACATACAAGGATCTATTCTATTTTCCATCATAACGACATAATAGACTTTATCCTTGTTGAACAAAAGATTTTATCCTATTTTCCATCAAATTAATGATTACATAGGCTTAACTTTTGTATATGTCAAAAGTCCATTCGTCATTTCATTAATACGATACCGATTCATGAACGATTTTACTTTTGACTACAATATGGGACCTTCAAGTTCACGGACGTAAACAATACATATCCCATAAAAATATTGCAATATCACAGACCATTAAAATACTGCAATAATAATCATCCTCCAAATATTTTTAGAATTCAATACCGATAAACCTAAAAAATAACATAAGAAGATGAAAACAAAAATAACTATGTGTAGTCACAATCATCGCTATTCAAAGCACTAGTTATTCTTCCAACTAATCCAAAAAGAAGACATCCTAGGCGACAATGCCTTTGAGAAATTCAGCATCATTCCCAAACTCCTTGTTGTCAACAGCCATTGGAACATAAGGTTCACGAAGATAGGAGTTTATATCAACGAACAGTCTTGACTGATTATGTCGTACCAAGGCTCTCTGAATTTCTAAGGACTTTGACACAAAAGCCTTTATTTCACGAATCTCCTTTCTTACTTCCTTCAACTCATCAATAACATCGGAAAACTTCTGAGAGTTAGAAGGCACAACCCTGGGATTTCTTGTATTCCTTCTTTTTCTTTTCAGGGACTTAGAAACAGGAGATTTTTCTTTTTCCTTGATTGAAGATTTAACAATCATGTTGGCATCCTTTCCATCTGACATGGTGCTTTGAGAACAGTTATAAACAACTGGATTTGTGTAATTGAATCACCTAACTCAACAAGCAATCTTATATAGTATGTCAAAAAGGAAAAAGGAATGTAGGGTTCGAAACCTATTGACAGGTTCGTATACGCCCAACTCTAAAACCCTATAAAGAGTAGAATTGTCGATAATAATCCTTTATTTTATTTGATAAACAGAAAATAAAAAATCTAAGAAAAGAAGAAAAAACTTTACTGAAGCCTGAAACAACACTCAATCTTGTCTCTTTTCGATCAGGCACATGAGACAAGATTTTCCCAACAACACAATCAAGTTGTGTTGCGATGAACAACGATTTTTGTCCATCTTTTTCCTCAAGGGAGGAATCTTCAGACTTTTGTATATCAAAACGATTCGACCATACTTTCTTTTCAAATGGTCTTACTCTATCCCTAGAAACCAACTTCTTAGACGAAGATAAGATCCTACATACCTCGGCGGTCTTCTGAGCAAGTTTCAGCTTCCTTGCTAATCGATCTGCTCTTCGTTGAAGTTTGTTAGCGTTCCTTATTTGGTGCTTGTACTTGTAACACCTTGATAGTTCGTGTCCCTTCATCGAAAAAAACGAGCACGTCAAACTTGGATAGTATTCAGGCATCTGAGATGTGCAAGCAGCTAGACATACAGTAGATCCTGAAACATTACTGACAGGGTTTCCAGCTAGAGAATCTTCCAGCTTTATTGGGTTTCCTTCTTCTCCGAACCCATTGAGGTTGATATATGTATTGCTACAAGTATCAAAATCGATGTTTTGACCAAGGATCCCTACACTTGATTTCCTATCTTTATCGGAATCATAGGTTTCAGACATTTCATCAAGTGTTACAGCTAAACCTTTGTTCCCAGTGTATTTTATACGATTTGGGCATTCGTTGGAAAAATGTCCAAAACCCTTACACTTAAAGCACTGAGGCATGTCCTCGTCATCAGCCCTGTTTTTAGGAGGTACGCGACCGTGAGGTTTGTCTGATGACCTAGGTTTATCTCTTGAAAACCGTTTACTTCTCTTCAACAGAAGATCCCTAAACTGTCTTATGATCAAGGAGACCGACTTGTCAAGGTCTTCATCTGATAAATCATTCTCAGACTGATCATCCTCAGAGACATGAACACTTTTACCTTTGGCAAGTAATTCAGTGCTCTTCTGTGCTTTAAAGGAAACATCCTTACCGACTTTGGATGTATGCTCATGGTCAAAGATTTTTAGCTTCCCAACCAAGGTGTTTCTGGAAAGATTATTGAGGTTATTCTCCTCAACGATGGCATGCTTCTTAGACTCGTATATAGATGGCAGCGATCTGAGAATTTTCATCACAAGGTCCTTTTCAGGAATAGTCTTACCCAATGCAAAAGATGCATTAACAATTTCAGACACTTTGTGATTAAACTCATCAAATGTTTCTTCATCTGCCATACGAAGGTTCTCCCAATCGGAATTAAGGTTTTGAAGCTAGCTTCCTTTTCGCTGGAGTTTCCTTCAAATACGGTTTCTAAGATATACCAAGCATCTTTAGACCTAGTGTAATTAGACACATGGTGTTGAAGACTTGGGGCAATGGCATGTATGATAGCATTTAACCCTTCAGAATTCTGCTTTGCAGCAAGAATCTCGGCAGCATTATATTCTCCAATATTTTTGGGAACAGTTCCGTCTCCAGCTACAACAACGGGCGCATCATAACCATTCACCACATATACCCATGATTGAAAATCACGAGATTGAAGAAAAGCTCGCATAGAAATTTTCCACCATAAGTAATTGGAGCCATCGAAGACTGGTGGTACGTTAATAGAGATAACACCTCTGTCCATAGATTCAGATTGCTACAAACACGGACTTGTTAGGTCTTAAACGTGTTTGCCTGCTCTGATACCAATTGAAAAAGCGGGGGTCTAACAACACCACCCAATATTTCGCTTAGCAATCTGTATGGACTAACTCCGAAATACTTTGCTAGAGAATCAACTAGACAGTTAGACTCAATCTAGATAAAAGTATCTCAAGGAGTTAATATCTCTCTCTTGATTTGACTTTTACTCAAGCTAAAAACAATAGCGAGTCTTTATCAAATACAAGGAATACTTGGACGGTACCAAAGACCAATGTCCAAGGATCAATCAATATCAATCAACAACCAAAGATTGGATTTCAAATTGAAGATCACGAACGCACAACCTGTATTATTTCAATTATATAAAATATAATGTGGAAAAGAAATAACACAGACACCAGAAATTTTGTTAACGAGGAAACCGCAAATGCAGAAAAACCCCGGGACCTAGTCCAGATTGAATACGCATTGTATTAAGCCGCTACAGACACTACCCTAATGCAAACTAACTTCGGACTGAACTATAGTTGAACCCCAATCAGTCTCACACCGATCCAAGGTACAGTTGTACTCCTACGCCTCTGATCCCAGCAGGATACTGTACACTTGATTCCCTTAGCTGATCTCACCCACAACCAAGAGTTGTTGTAACCCAAAATCACAGACTTGATAATAAACAGATCTGTCTCACACAGAAAAGTCTATAAGAGGATAAATTTGTCTCCCACAGATAAACCCTAGGTTTTGTTCCGTCTTTAGATATAAAATCAAGGTAACAGGAACCAATTGATAATCCGGTCTTATATTCCTGAAGAACAACCTAGATTAATCAATCACCTCTTTACAATCCTTCCTGACCACACAAGCGGATTGTCGAGGAATCACAAACAGTGAAACGAAAATGTTTGTAACTTCTTTATCTTGCCTATCGGAGAACTCTCACGATCTCAAGTCAATCAATCGATTGTACTCGTACGATAGAAGATGCAAGATCAGATCACACAACTATGATAAAGTAGTATCGATCTGGCTTCACAATCCCAATGAAGTCTTTAAGTCGTTAACCTGATTTTAGAGAAGAAAATCAAAGGTTAATGGAGATCGACTCTAGCGGGCGCAATAGTAGCACACAAACGTGTGGGGATTAGTTTTGCACAATGCTAGATGTCTCCTTTATATAGCCTTCAAATCAGGGTTTTGCCTTAGTTACAAAGCAATCCTTATTCACCGTTAGATGAAAACCTGATTTAGATTCAAGCTAATATTTCTCAACCATTAGATCGAAAACTTAGCTTGTCACACATACTTGGGTAGACGTTTACTGGGTTCGTTAAAACCATGCCCAAACGTGTACGTGTATGTTGGTTCAACACAGTAACCCAAAAGGTTAACCATATGAGCATTTCATATTAACCTTGTTCTTCTTCACCATAACTAGTTCAGTTGACTCAAATGAACTAATTATAGAGTTGTTCAATTGCTATGAGATCTTATGTAACTACACAAGACACAATTGAAACAAAGATGATTCGAAACTCAGCAGAAATTTTCAGAAAGAGAACTTCCTCCAGTTCGCGAACTGAGTTCGCGGACTTAGCACACAAATGAGTTTTGGAAAATCCCAGCCGAAATTCTCGGTCGAGAACTTCTGACAGTTCGCGGACTTGGCAAGCCAATTCCACAATCCTCCCGATTTCTCTTGATCACAAAGTTCGAAAACTTAGGTTCAAGGAATACATGGTTATGTAATCTAAACTCTCATTTCAATCATTGAGACATTCTCAGAGGACGCTATGTAGCCGTTATTCACAGACCGATTCACGTCAGAGCAATTCTCAAAGTGATTGAAAATTTTCATGACTTTCGTCACTAGGTGAAGATAAACTTGATCAAAGCGAAACGCTTTACCAACACACGATTTCGAGATAAAAGATAAGCAATGAATGCGCAGCTCGAAATGTCAAATGTGTATGATCTAGTCTATATAGCATACGACTTTTGTCTCATAAGAAGTAGGAGATAGAAGAGATAGACTTTTGAGTGATAGATAAGTTCAAGTCTCCACATACCTTTTTGTTGATGAAGTTCCACGGTTCCTTGTATAGATCTTCGTCGTTGTATGATGAATTGCCATGAAGTCCGTGAGCTCAACTACACTTTTCTATCCTAGTTCGAGACTTAGCTATGTAGGCTAGAAATCAAAACTTATAGTTTTGATCACTAACATTGACAAACATGCTTGAGATAGCAACGCATGCGAGGTTGACCGAGCTATGCTCTAACATTATACATTTCCTTTCTTCAGCATTGCCAGACCATAAGTAATTCCTAGTGATTTTTTCACAAGCTTCCAGAACTTTTCTAGGCCATTTGTATATGGACATATTATAAATTGGAATACTACTCAGAACATGATTAACAAAGTGAGCCTTGCTTGAAAGTTTAAGATTTTGCCACTCTATGAACCTAGTCTGAGATGCATATAATCAACTAAATACCAGATATGTATAGATTTCATTTTACCTTGAGCAAGAAAAACTCCCAAGTATTTGTCAGAAAAGGAAGAAATATCCATTTGGAAGTAATCTGCAATCTGTCTTTTTCTTGTATCTGAAGTACCATCAACAAAGCATTTGCCTTTTGTAGCATTAAAAACTTGACCAGAAGCAGCTTGATAATCCATTAATAAAGATTTCAATGCTTTTCTTACCTCCATTGCAAAACAAGAAGATGTCATCAACAAACATTAGATGTGTAGGATGAATGCCATTTCTTACCACCATTGGTTGAATCTTTCCTTCCAAGACTAATTGGTGAATTTTCCTACTAAGAACATCTTGAGCAAGAATAAATTGAATTGGAGAGAGGGGATCTCCCTGTTTCAGGCCTCTACCGACACCAAGATAGCCAATTGGACCTCCATTGAGCATAATAGACAATTTAGAAGACTGAAGAAGAACCATGATCCAATTACAAAATTTAGCTGAAAATCCAAACTTTTTTAAAGATTTATATAAAAATTCCCAGTTCATGGTATCATAGGCTTGTGATATATCTAGTTTGAGACCTACATTTCCTCCTCTTCTAGTAGTTGACATCTCATTCACTAATTCAGAAGCTAACAATATTTGCTCATGAATATTCCTATTTTTAACAAAAGCATATTGTTGTTGAGAGACAAGAACCGGCAAATATCTAGTGAGTCTCTCAGTAATGATCTTGGTGATAATTTTAAAGCAGAAGTTACTAAGACCAATTGGTGTAAAGCTTCTAGTAATTTTAGCCCCTTTAATTTTAGGAATCAAGACAAGAAAGTTGGAATTCATACCACTTGGTATTATTTTTTTTCTCCAGCAAAATTGAATAGCATCGACTAAGTTTCCTTTAATGATTTCCCAAGCTGCTCTGTAAAAAAACTCCAGTGAATCCATCAGGACCTGGAGCACTATCAACATTCAGATTAAAAACAACTTTCTTTATTTCCTCTTCATTTGGACAATCCTCCAAGAAAAAATTATCAGCTTCAGAAATAATATGAGGCACGACATCAAATATTGAATCATTAATTTGAACTGATTGGTGTTCAAACTTCTTCTTAAAATAGTCAATAAGCAAATCAGAGATACCCTGTTGAGTGGTAATAATATCACCTGAATCATTTTCCAGTTCAGAGATAGTATTTTGGGATTGTCTCATTTTGATACTGGTATGAAAAAATTTGGAATTCATATCACCATCTTTAATCCAGTTCAATCTGGCTTTATCTCTCAAGAAAGTATTGTAGTTATTTGCAGCCATTTCATAATTGCCTCTAGCAGTAACCAAATTATTCAATAAGGAGATATTGGCAGGATCAACATCTGACTTAATAGTTTCTTCCATAACCTTGTCTTCAACTTTTTTAAGATTTTCTTGAACATTTCCAAAAATTTCCCAGTTCCAAGTCTTGAGAATGTTTTTCAGTCTTTTAAGTTTGTTCATAAATATAAATATAGGATTACCAATAATATCTTCATTCCAAGAATCAATGACCACTTGTAAGAAGGAAGGATGAGTAAGCCACATTTGTTGAAACCTGAAGGGAGTATTTAGAGCTCTTCCAATAACAGTGTCAGAACCAATAAGAGGACCATGATCAGAGATTCCTCTTGCAACTACATGATAATGCCAACCACTAAATGTATCAAGCCATTTCGAATTAAAAAAGTGTTCTATCCAAGTTACATAAGATTCTTTTATTCCCAACTCTACCATTACACCAAGAGAACTCTAGGCCACTTTTAGGAGCTTGAATTAGACCACAAGAATCAACACAATATTTAAAATCACTCATTGCAGTGTTAAGAGGACTCCTACCACCCTTTTTTCATCAGCATTTAGCACAATGTTAAAATCACCTATTAGAAGCCAAGGTTTATCAAGCAAACTTATTTCATATAAATCCTCCCATAATTCTCTTCTATTCACTGTATAAGAATTAGCATGAATTCCAGTAACTAAAACACCACCAACCTCCACAGTTATACATTGACTAGAAGATTTAATCACATTAGAATCTTGAATAGAACAATTCCAGAACAACCATATATTTCCTTTATTGATATCTTTAGAATTATGAATAATTTTAATATGCATACCAGGCAACTTTATTCCTGATTTTTGAACTTTAATTTTTGATTCCACAACCCAAACTAGAGATGGATTATTTGTTTTGACTAAAGAGTATAGTTTATCCTTGGCCTTTTGTCTCTTAAGGCCTCTAAGATTCCAAAAAACAACTTTCATTTGAAAGGTGGTTGAGGAGGAGGAGTTAAACTCCCTTTATCAACCATATGCTTCATACTTTCTTTGCTAGCCTTTCTAGTAACCACATAAGGTTTTATAAGAGGCTTTTTCTTTCCAGTTATTTTGCTATTGTCATTAGTTTCAGGAACCCGAGTTATGACCTTTTATTTTTGAAAAATAGTAACTGGTTGAGATATAGAACCAAATTCTAGTAAGTTTGAAGTACTGACCTCCTTTATTTCACCATCTTCAGATTCAGAAAACTCACTATCATTGTCTTGTAGAACTTCATATTGATTATTATTAATTTGGATAACAGGATTAGATTTAGGAGTTAGACCTGGATTAGAGACCCCTCTTGTAACTTCAATAAAAGGAGTTTCTCCATTTGTATTAGCTTCTGCTGAAGATAATGAAGATTTTCCCTTTGTGATGTTTGGAGTACTTGGAAACTTGGGGTATCTCAACTGGTTTTGGAGTTGGAACCAGTATAGATTGAGTAACCAAAAGTGGAGAAGAAGTATCATTATGTGTATTCTTTATTGGTGTAGAAATGGAAACCTTCTGACCCTCTGTTGCAGTAGATTGCTTGTTAATCTGCATTCAGATAATTGACGTCCAACAATTTTGCATTTGTGACAGAATTTTGGCAAATTTGTTAGTGTCACCCCTTGAGAGAAAGCTCCATATCTTGTACCAATCCAAAGTTTATTAGGAATACTTTTAGCTAAGTCAATTTCAATTAAGACTTTAGCATAATATCCACTCTGATAGTTCAATGTAGCTGCATCAACTTTGATTGGATTACCAATGGCTCGACTAATCTTGAATAAAGTTTTTTCATCCCAGTATTCGAGACCTAAACCTGGAAATTGGACCCATACCATGGATTTAGAAGTGCGTTGATTCTCTGACCTGAAATTTGGAATCCAGTTCCTAAATTTTAATATCTGATCCAAAACTTCCCAATTACCTGTTTAATATAATTTTTATCTTCTTCATTATCTAACTTGATCGTAAAAAAACCTTTACCCAATGGTATCAATTGACATTGGCCCTTTAAACTCCATTGATTTTTCAATAGATTAGTTGCTTCTGGAAATTTTATTCGAAGAAAATTCAGCCTCCCAATCAGAGAGAACTTCCAAGACTCATATCTTGATCATCAATCAAATTAATTGCGGGATGAATTTCAGGAGTTTTTGATAAGTCAACAACCAATGGGTGAATTTCAGAAACATCATTGTTAACCTCAAAATTCATCTTTGAGAAGAAAATTGAAAAAAATACTTGAAAAGATTGCTAGAACCAAAACAACGAGTAAATTGAAGCACCAATCATTTGAACCTTACAAGAAATCACCTGAAATAAATGTAGAACGAAGAAAAAACCGAGAGAGCATTGAAAAAGAAAAACTGAGTCAGTCGCCCGATCCTCATAGCTTAACTCGCCCCAATCTGATGACAACATCCAAGTAGCAAAGATAAAAGAAAAATAGTCAAGAAAAAATACAGTTAAATGAGGACCATTTCAATCTTATCTTCCTATACCAATTTACATCGTGAAATGAAGTTGAAGACCGTTGTCTACATGTGGTGGCAAGGGAGCTTCAAAGACAGCAGTTGACCAGATTGTACACAATTTGACAAAAAAACAATTCAGCCTAACACAATTTTTAAAATCAACAGATCTGAAACACCCATTACCATTGCAAAATTAAGTATAACCGAGAAAAAAATAAAAAAATAAGAATATTGAAACACAAAAATCGAAAATCTTCTCTCTGCGAGCAAATATATCTCTTTAGTAGATCGAACCGAGAGTATAAGACTGTGCACGTAGTTCTTACAATAACAAAAAAAAAAACTCATATTTATGACACTGTTAGATTTGATTTTTTTGATACCTACAATAACAATAAACAAAACAAATTTTTTCTAATAAGAAACAACGACAAAAGAAATCGTCGATTCAGAAAAAATCGGAAAAAAGCGTGGAAATTATGGTAAGTCTATCTCATTTGCACTATCAATGAGATAACTAACTCGGGCATCCCTGCAAAACCCATAGTGTCATCAATTCCATGAACGACATTTGCAAGCTCAGATACAAAGCTACACATTCCTTCCACATATGGCAAATCATCCTTCTCTACATAAGGATCCACATCCACTTCCTAAAATGAAAACAAGTCGGCTCATTTAAAAAAAAAAAGTGATGCTTAAATGTAAACATCTCCCTCCTCTATGAACTAAAGATCCTCTTAAAATAATCCTTATATGTAAACTGCAAGACATGGTATATATTTTAAAGATTGAAATTTTTTACCAAGTACCTAACAAAATTCTAAAGATAGTTGAAGTTCAGTATCTCTAATTAAAAAAACAAATTGTTCATTTGACATTGCAGAAGACAATAGTGATCACTGTTTTAGTTAAAGCAAAATATGGAACAATAGTGATCATTGTTTTAGTTAAAGCAAAATACCAATGATTTTACCTTAGTTGAACTAAGCATAAGCAATCAGAAGCATAAGAAAGAAGAGCAAAAAAAATGATTGAGTAATGAAAATGCAAAATTGTCCATTCTGATCAATCTTTCGTTCATCTGACCTTGAACGTAAGACAACAGTAAACAAAATGTGGTACCTCAAAAATTTAAGTATGGTGGAAGTGACAAATTTCATTAGATCGCGATTTTGTTCCCTATTAATGCCAATCTCCAAAGAACACATGATAACCACGACCGGGTAGCCACTTTGTTGGGATCCTAAGTCCGGATAACCTTTATTAAAATTTATCATTGTCTTGAAAATCACATTGATAAATTATAAGTAATAGTAAGAGGAATAACAATTAGCTGAACATAATCGGCATCTAGTTTGATCAACGTCGAAGTCTCGTTTTGACCAAGTTCCGTAAACCCTCTTTCACAATCAAATGCAACATTCATTGCAGAATTTATATGCATATTAGCAAGGTCATAATCTTTACTTTTAAAACTTGCAATAGCACTCTGAATAGAGCATCCGAATAAACTTGTGAACATACTTTTACACATTCCTTTACTGCTGGTTCTCCTTTTCCGTCTTTTAATATATGAAAATATAAAAATGAATAGATGTTGCATTTCCAGACACATTCACATTGATATAACTCCGAGTCCCAAAACATCAGCATCTCTACTCGCAGGGTTTGTTAAGAGAGATGCAACACAAAAGTCATATTTGAGATATGGATCATCTTTTGATGCATTCTTACAAAAATCACTGATTAGATCACCATTTATACCATGAGGGTTGAGAATAAGAAAAACAATGAGAATTGTAGAGATGGAAAGCAATGAGGATAGCGGGTTCATCTTCTTGTTTGAAGTTTTGTAACCAGAATTGGGTTGAAGTTCCTCCACGTAACATAATTTATATATAAATTCTTTAAAGAGGTAATATATTGTATTAAAGAAAAGATTTGGGGCGTCTTTTGCGGGAAACTGATTTATTTTTAAAGATTTGGGGTGTACTCTGCTCTCAAAATTACGTTTATAAATGCTAGTAATACAATAAATCTACCCGCTAAAGATTTGGAATCTTTATTCATTTATTACACGAATTAAATCTAGAAAGAAAAATAGATTTGTGTATGACTTCGGCACCAATTAATCATTTCCATTCATGAGTCTACCAATAGCGATATCATTTCTGCAAAGTAGAGCGACGAAGATTACTCAGGATAAAGTATGTACCCACATAGCTGCTGATATCATTTCCGCAAAGAAGAGCAACGAAGATTAGGATAAAGTATGTACCCGCATAGCTGCTGATATCGTTTCTGCAAAGTAGAGCGACAAAGATTACTCAGGATAAAGTATATACCCGCATAGCTGCATTTTTCTCCGAGCCATTTTTTGCCCGACTTTTTGACTTTGACTCTTGGTTCTGTTGATGCATGCGCTGATATAATGATAAAATGATTTTTCTTTTGAGTAAAATAAAATGAAAATAAGTAAATATTTTCAAAATACCTACCCAACCCTTAACATTCTTTCTCAATGTTCTCTATTCTAAAATCCGCTTACAACACAAAAATTGACGGTGATTATCAGGATAAACAACATTAAACGTTAAGAATGTTAGGGATTACGGTGAATATTGTGATTCTTTTATGAGATTCATTATACCAGCCTCCATAATTTTTGTGTTTTTTGATTTGGGTAGCCGGAAACATCTAATACAAATTTCATTGAATCTACCACTTGCTGGTTTTCCATTTTGTTCCCTAGTGATTGCCAGTTATATCCATTGGAACTTTCCAACATTTCAAAGTAGCGACCAAAAGATGGTACGTTGGTACCATTGTATCAATTTAATCATTTCTTCAATTCCATGATAAACCTTGTTATATCGGAGAGCAAAGAGGTTGCGTATAAATATGCTGGACAAATCTTAGTTCATCATATACATTTCTACATTATAGTTAAAGAAGTACGGATCCTCCTTGTTCCTTTATTCGTCCATAATTGTCTTCATGAACAACATATTTATACATTATAGTTAAAGAAGTATAATCCTACTTGTTCCTTTGTTCGTCCATAATTGTCTTCATGAATAACCGTGGGAGAACCAGAGACTAAGCAAAAAAGGGGAACCAGAAATATAATCTTCTCGGATGCATCAACACCGAAGTAGTGATACAACACAATAGTCAGGTTTGTAAATCACAACACGATGTTTGACACTGTAATCATATTCTATTAAGTTCTGCTCTATCCACGTTGGTATGCCCACCCAAGGCTTCAGCTGACCTAATTTCTCTTGCACAAAGTTCATGTGCAAAATATACACCTAAGGGTCAGGTCTTCATCCATAAAAAGTATTTGGATGAATCCTGCATAAACCCACTCTTGATGACATGAGTTGTACAGATATCTTGTGCATCTATCATATTTATTTCAAATGAACTAAATGTTCTTCCACAAATAACCCAAGTGCCCAAGAAGTAATGATGTCAAACCAAATCACACGATCAAAACTGAGAAATGGTTGTTTTTAACTGATATTATTGAGTTAGTATCTGTACATATAATATATACCAAAAGCAGCAAAGATTAGATGTACAAACACTACCCGATTCATTTAACAACCGTGCCTTGCTCTTCATACAAAAAATAAAAGGAGATCATATTTCATCTCTTTATGGACCCATTGCCATCAAAAGAAAAGTTATTCTTTACCTGCATCATTTAAAACATGTTTTAGTAAAATGATAAATAAAATTCCTAGATATTTAACAGACCAAAAAAACTAAATTTATCACCTGAAACCATAAAAATATTACCATACTACATATGCAACATGATCATTCGCGTTAATGAGTGGCAGAAACCATGTAACCTCTGTTAGAGCATAGCTCGGTTGAACCCACCAAGCGTTGGTATGTCAAGTTTGGTTGTCATATTTTAGTGAACCAAAACTCATTTAAAGAGTAGCTTGATTATTTACTAGAGTCAACTTCATATAGGTTAACTTGAAAGTATTAGGATATGAGACATTACAAGTATTAGTGAAGACTTGAAGAATGTGAAGAAGTAAGGAGCTACAACGACGACATCATCCTTCCACTTGAGGTTAGTAATATTTGAATTGAAATGTTTCATTTCCTAATGTATCTTTCAAGTTGTTCATATTGAAAACACAACTGCGAAGCTATGAATGAATATACTCTAGTTAGACGTAGTATTAAGGAATACAATACGAAGTATAACGCTTATATTTTGAAATTCGTATATAAGACATCGACATAATCGTTGGAATGTTATTGTGATTATGTATGGGTATGAGGTGAAGATTTCATCCTCGGAAACAATGTTTTACATTCGTTTAAAAGAAGTAAATTCATGAACTTGTTTTGTGAATCGAAAGGAAAATCACTAGGCTTATTGGTATTGTTATTCATTGCAAATCTTTTGAATTATCAATATGTGTGATTAGTATAACCGCTCATGACTTGCTTATGTTCCTGGTAAAACTATTCACAAGGCCTGACTTTTGTATTGGTTGACTTTTATTAGTGAAACCGATCTTAAGTAATCACCTGAGATGGTATGATCGATTTGTTGTAATTGGTATGACCAACTCTAGGAAAAGGGGAACCGATACTAGTAAGAGGTGCAACCAATCACAAAAGGGGAATCGATCCTTGTAAGAGGTGCAGCAAGTTTCTAGTTATTGGGAACCGATCTTATGAACATGTGCAACACGTTTTTAGTTATTGGGAACCGATCCCATGGACATGTGCAACAAATACAAGTTAGATACCATATATATGTGGGAACCAATCCTAGTACCTATTCAACCAAGTTTTGGTAACTAGCGTGACTAATTCTAGTACCCACATGGAGGTAGAACCGAAAATTGTTTTGGTAGAACCGTGAAACCCATGTTTGGTGATTTGATAGGATAATCAATCACATAGTCCTTGGAAGTCCGATGAACCAATTCTAAACTTGTTTGGAAGTGTGGCAAATCTATTCCAAGATTGTAAGTATGAAAAAGGACTTACTAAGTAAAGATGTCGACATACTTTGAACATGTGCAGTAATGCTTATCTTTTATTGTTCAAAGATATTCCTTAATAGCTAAAGGAGAATCCCGGATCGAAATAAATTGAGAATTTTTTAATTAAGGTTTTTAGTTTTATATGCTTTTAATTTCCAGCAATTAAAATGCATATCTTTAGAAAATAAAAATTGGTAATGTGCATTTACTAATTGGAGATTTTCTAATGAGATTTTTGGTCAATATTTGGACAAAGCATTTCCAGGAATTATGGAAACCGAATTTGGAAATATATTGCATATCTTGAGAATATTTTCGGTTTTGGAAATTCCTTGGTGTCCAAACTTCCTTGGTCTATAAATATGAAAGTTTGCATTTCGAGCAAACTAATCCTCAGAGCCAGCAAAACTACATAGTTGTGTTGTTACTGGTGGAGTCGCCTATTCGGAGAGGAAAGTAACCTAACTAGGCGAAATATCTTACGGCCGCTCGATTTAAAGACTTTTTTGGGATTGAGAATCTCCATTAGTACCGCTGGTGGGGAACTAGATAATTACGGTTTATTTATGCTTGAAAATCTTCTCTTCTGATATAAGATTCACTCAAACTAGATCGAAGTTTCAACGGGGATCTTTAGACTGTTTGTAGATCTAAAGACGTCTTGTGATAATCCATTGTTCACAGACTCAGTTCTGTGTGCGATTGATTACAAGAGATTCAAGTTGATTGTGTGCAGGTGTTTATTGAAGATCTAAGAAGATTTGAAGACGAAAAAGATTTCTGATTTGGGTTCATAATCTTTGGTGTGCACAATACTTGTTTCGGCTGGAAAAGGATCCAACTATAATCGGTTTATCTTTGTGATAGATTTGATTGATTAGTTGAGTAGATCGACATCAATATAATTCTTTGTGATTCAAAGTATTGATTGCAAAATCTTGACAATTACTTTGGTAGTTGTTATTAGGTAGATCTAAGGACCTGACAAAGGAGTTTATTGGGATAAACGGAAGAGCCTTTTGTCGAACTCATATCACTTGATTGAAAAGAGTTGTTACCGAACAAATTTGTTGTTCCTTTACTGTGTGGAATACGAACCAAAGAAATTGTTCAAAGTGCGTGACTTATCAACAAGTTGGAGGCGCAGGAATACAGACGGAACTAAGTGAACTATAGGTTTAGTTGCTTGGTCTCAACTATACGAAGTTGGTTTAGATTTTTTATAGCGGCTTAATCCTGAGAGTATTCAATTCTGGACAAGGTCCTGGGGTTTTTCTGCATTTGCGGTTTCCTCGTTAACAAAATCTTGCTGCGTCTTTTACTTTTCTATTTCCACAATTATAATTGTTTTTATTATAATTAGAAGTAAAATACACAAACGTTAATTCCTATTTACTTGATAGTAATCCTATTGTGTTTGGTTAAGTTCGAACCATTTATCAAGTAAACATACTTCGTTGTTGTATTGTATCGATCTTGTATCCATAGCCAATCACGCAAGTTATCTTGTTGTCGTATTGTCTCGATCTCATATCTATTAACGATCACACGAAGTTTGAACTGATTAGTTGTAGTATCTCGACTCAGTCCATAGACAATCACTTTCGGAGAAAGGACTTATATGTGGAAAAGTTTTTGATTGAGGTATATTTGGGTACCCTCGTCTTTTCAATTGGTATTAGAGCAGGCAAACACGACAAGATCTAACAATCTGTATTTGGTGCGATCCAACCTATAAGAAATTGAATCTTTGTCTGATCCAGTTAACGTTATGCAGAGTATGAATACTCAAAAGTTGAAGATGTTACCACTTCGTTAACTCATGATCCAGGAGTTGTGAAAACATCTGTGTCGTTCTCTTATGGAAAAGAGGACGCTGATAAAGAATTGGTAAAACTCATAAAGCCTATAAAATCTCTGTCTACTAAAGTGCTGATATTAAAGACATAATCAAATCTTCTTAAGAATGAGATCAGAGATAAAGACATCCAACTGAATATTCTAGCCAAAGAGAATATGGATCTCACTGTCAAATTAGAAGCTCTTGGTAAATTTCTTACTCAAGATAAAGAGACACGTCCTATGACTCTGGATAATGATGCTGTTGTGATTTCTTCTGATGTTGAGAAAACTAAAAGTCTTTGCTCGACTTTTCAGATTGTGATAAAACCATTTTAGTCACATCTGAAACAAATCAAGATGATGGTAGTTTGCCTAACTACATCAAGTTAGAAGAGGATAAGAAACCATCTTCTATATCTACTGATGATCAAACGAAATATTGTCCAAAGGAAACTTTGAACCAATTCCGTGCAAGTGATCTTAAGGAATACAACTTTCAGTCACTTGAAAGGAAACTTATACTTCTTCAAAATATGGTGGTAAAAATATTGAAAGAAGTTTATTGTCTTAAAAAACTGAAAGACCATTCCTCAGTAGAAAGACAAATTATACCACTACCGGATAAGATCAACTCAAAAAAATCAGAGGAAAGAGTTGATAATCGCTTCTGTAAAAAGGTTCCTCCTCATCCATATCGAAACAATTCTTGTTTTGACGAAGAACGACTCCAGAAGAAAGGGAAAGGGAGAATCTTTGCCAAGGGAAACAATCAGGAATTCCCGATAACTGTTTGCATAATAAGGAAATCCTTAGAATGAGAAAATCTTATGAAAATCTCATTAGTAGAATTAAGAGAGATTTATCCATCTCTGGAAATTCACACATCAGTACATCTTCTCCACATGATCATATCTCGAGAATTAGAAAAGATCATTATTCTGGGAGAAAATATTTTGGGCAGAAATTCCCAAGGAGAAACATGAACTATGGTTCTGATACTCGTTGTAAGCTAGAAAAATCTTACTCCGATACAACTTAGTTGTATCGAAATTGTGCACTCTCATCCCCTTCCATGCTCTTAATTATGGATGATAAAATCACAATAAAATGAAGATCACATCTTTGTGTGATTGTTTATCCGAAAAATCTGTGACGTTTTATGGATGACTGCGGATCCATGGCTGTCTAAAAAGTGTTCATGTTTATCATGATCTTCCAAAAATAGGTTTTATTTAGAATTTTCGAATTTTAATAAACCTTCCAACATGAGAAGTTCGGACAAAGGAAATAGAATATATTCTTGTAGTATCTTCGGAATTTCCTGATATTTTCAGTCCAAAAATTGTCTCTTCTTAAAGAAAAACTATCTCTTGCTTGTATTCTGAAACCCTGATCAATCCCTATTTAAATAACCGAGCATGCTCCAATAACTCGTAGTCTCACAAAGGCTAATAAGGAGGAAGCTCAAAAGTTTAAGAATTGTCAAGGAATCAATACAGAAAGGAAGAAGAAAATCATATCAAAAATCATGTCTGATTATGATTCTGATAGTTTTGTTGTCTTACAATTTACAAGATCCAACCAAAACCAAGTGGATTCGTTCTGATAGTATGATTGACTATATCCAAGGTTTTGAAGAACTAAGAACCAACCTGGTAATGACGGTTCGAAATCAAGATTGGCTCAAAGATAAAATTGAGGAGACAAAAGCTGATGTTGCTGATATGAAGGTTCAAGTTGAAAAGCTTGAGAAACAAGAAGTGGTTGCAGAAAAGTCTCTTGAGACATGCTTCAAAAGTTTGAACACTAAAGAAACCTCAGTGAACAACAAGAGCACCACTAGAGATTAAGTTATATGCTGTAAAACTTAATCCAGGAAAATAAACATCAATTTTTGATTTCTTTCAATGATTGTATTAGGTCTATTACGAATAAAACTATCTTATTATGAATAAAATTATTGGTTTATAATTTTTCTTGTGATAGTTTTTGGTTTACATAAGCCTGTGCATGAATGCTTTATCTTATTGCTATGTATGTTTATGGGATGTTTGATTTCGGTTTTCATGACCTTAATTTTCGATCTCATATGATGTGAACCCTTATGGTTTGGGTGACTTTTCGGTTTAGCAGGATTAAGTTCTAGCCCATGTTGGTAGGCTTTATCAAAGGATCATGAGGGGTTCTAATTGAAACAATATGTGAAAAAGTCACAATATGTTGAATCGTTTGGTTTAGCATAAAAGCATATGTGTTTCAGAGTTTCAACTTTTGCATTACATAAGTTAAAACCGGTTTTCAACCTTTCTCTGGTAAAGTTGGTTGTTTTTATTCTTTTTTCTTGCAAGAGGATGACGACATAGTGATATTTCGGTATCAATTCTCCCTGGAAAGAAGAAGATGCAAACATTATTGGAGAAGAGGATGCGAAATTTGAGGTAACGACTTTGTTAGTTAATCGTTTTCCTGTTTAAGAAAAGCCTGATTTTATTGCATATATTTATTGCTTTTGCTTAACAAAATTTCTGTACAATTGATGTATTATTCCATTATTTGTGTATGGATGTGTGTATGATTCAATTGTTTCCAGTTAAGAAAAACTATTGTTATCTTTCTTTCTTGTTTGGTATCAATCGTTTAGGCTTACAAAATTTCTGTGCAATTGCGGTGCTTTAATGTCTATGTTTTTTCAATTGCTTCCGGTTGAGGTAAATAATTATGCAAGTTGATTTATTTAGTTTGTATGAATTGTTTATGGCTTAACAAAAGAAAAGGTTTTCGGGATGAATTGTTTAGTCCAATTTTATTCCGGATAAAAGAAACTAAGTTAAATCTGATCTTAGTTAGACTTATCAAAGTGGAGGTTTCGGTTATTCAAGTCTAATCGAATGCCTTAACAAGAAATGTTAGTTAACTAACCTAGTACTTGTCTTGTTTAAAAGTGAAAGGTCTTGTTAGAGCATTGCTCGGTCGAACTCGCATGCGTTGCTATCTCAAGCATGTTTGTCAATATTAGTGATCAAAACTATAAGTCTTGATTTCTAGCCTACATAGCTAAAGGTCTCGGATTAGGATATAAAGTGTAGTTGAGCTCAAGACTCCATGGTAATCATCATACAAGACTAAGGACTACTCAAGGAACTGGTGGATCTTCATCGACTAAAAGGTATGTGGAGACTTAAACTTATCTGTCACTCAAAAGTCTATTTACTCTATCTCCTACTCTTGAGACAAAAGTCGTTTTGATATATAGACTTTCATTATACACATTTTCTATTTCGAGCCGAGTTTATCTCGCCTATCTATTTCTCGAAATATGTGTTGGTAAGCTTTCGCTTTAACCAAATTCATCTTTACCTAGTGACGAAAGTCATGTTATATTTCAATCACTTTGAAACTTGCTCTGACGAAAATGGTCTGTGAATAACGGCTATATCCATCCTCTGAGAATGTTTCAATGATTGAAATGAGAGTTTAGATTACATAACCATTGGTGGATACAAGCATTTTTGTGGAAACACATATATGCATAAGTCATATTCCTTGAACCGAAGTTTGCTAAAACTTTGTTGATCAAGAGAAGTTGGAAGTCTGCGAACTAAGTCCGCGAACTCAGTCCGCGAACTTGCGGAACTTCTCGGCCCGAGATTTTCTGCTGGAGTTCGTGTACTCCTTCGATGAGCTTAAGTCCGCGAACCCAGTCCGCGAACTTGAGCAGGTTATATCTAAAGTCGGTTGTTCTTGAACTAATGTTTAAATAAACTAAGAAATGCTTTCGCAAACCGTGGCTATAAAGTTCATGAACCGATTAGAGTGAATCAAACCGATTTTGCTTCAATTGTGTCTTGTGTAGTTAAACTAAAATTTCATTGCAATTGAACAACTCTCTAACTAGTTCATTTGAGTCATTTGAACTAGTTATGGTGAAGAAGAATAAGGTTGATATGAGAGTAATCATATGGCTAACCATTTGGTTGACTTGTTGAACCAACAGATGTTAATGTTTGGGTACGGTTCATAAACCCAAAATTGGACATTTCATTTGTGTGTGACAAGCTAAGTTTTTGATCTAACGGTTGAGAAATATTAGCTTGAATCTAATCAGGTTTTCATCTAATGTGAATATTGAACGCTTTGTTACTAAGCTAACATTGATTGCGAACCCTGATTTGAAAGTGTATATAAGGGAGAACTCTAGCAACTGGGAAACCTAATCCCCAGACATTCTGTGTGATACTAGTTAGAGCTGGAAAACGGGCGGGTCGGGGCTGGCGCGGGTTACGGGTTAAAACAAGCCTAAGCTTGCGGGTTGATATTCTTCACGGGTTGTCATTTCTTCAACCCGTGCCCGTAACGGGTAAAACCCGCGGGCTCACGGGTTAGCCTATCAAATTAATATTAAAAATTAAAACTTAATTATAAGTATTAATTTATGACATAATTTCCAAATTAATCAAAGGGACTTGAGCCCAAAATCAATTACATCCATCTGGTTAAGCTATTTGTGCAATTAACGAATTCAAGATCAGGAAAACAACCCATAGTTTATCATACAAATCGCAACAACTTGCTCAACACAGAACATCAAGGTTAGTAAAGATTATATGAAAAGGATGAAGTACTTTAAATTCCATTAGATATTATATCGTTAGAAACAACATATGGATCAAAATTCATACGAATATCATTTAATGATTTAAAAAATCTCCATTGTCTTCTTTACCAAAAACCCATACGCTGCTTTAATTTCTTCTTCTGAGAGACGATGTTGCCCCATCAATCAAAAATAAAAAAGTAATAGATTCAAGAATTGAACTGGAAAAGTAGCCTAAAATCTACTAGATAAAACAACCACAATGGAACAACATGGAATCAAAGAAAAGATTCATAATGATTCTTATAATAAAACCCTAACTCTATATTCATCATGAGTTTATAATAATTATCTTCTTTTTTTCTGTAAACCAATCTTCAAATAAGAATAATTATTTTCTTCTTCATCTCACGATCTTAAAACCCATCTTGAATTTGATAATCAATCCTCAACTCACAAAACTCTAATTTATCTTCTCTAAATTACTTCTCCCTTTTGAGTCGGAATCAATTTCTCGACTCAATAACACTACCAACAACCATACTTCGATCTATATTTCCTTAATTTCATACTCAATCTTAACCACAGAGAATACCCTAACTTTTTTCCTTTTCAATTCACAGCTTCGTCATCATCTTCTTTTTATTTAATTAACTTCAGTAACACCATTATTAATACCAACAGAACCTTTCCCATCAACTCTCGGTCTCAATCTCTCACTATCATCTCTAATTCTCCACCAGCCGAAGAACACAGAAGAAGAGAACGAGCAGAAGAAGAAAATAGAATGATGTTTTAGGTTTAGCCTTTCCTTTTTATACCTTAAACGTAAGGATATGATTAACCCTAGATAATCTGACGGTAAGGATTAAATATAACTTATTAACTAAGCACTGTGGACGAGTTTACGGGTTGTACCCGCGGATTTACGGTCCGGGACGGGTTAGCCCGTTTTCCTACAAACCGACATTTCTCCAACCCTAACCCGGCTTGTTTAGACACCAGCCGAGCCGGGTGCGGGTTTTTTACGGGCCGGGCCTGGCAAACCCGCGGGTTTTGGCTTGTTTGCCAGCTCTAATACTAGTTGTGCTAAGCTAGAGTCGATTCTCCTTTAACCTTTGGTTTCTTCTTCTAAACCAGGTTAACGACTTAAAGACTTCATTGGGATTGGGAAGCCAGACCGATACTACTTTTCTTGTAGTTGTGTGATCTGATCTTTCATCTTCTATCGTACGATTACAATTGAAATAATTGGCTTGAGATTTTATATCTCCGATAGGCAAGATAGAAAAGTAATCACAAACAAACTTTGTCTCATAGTTTGTGATTCCAAAATATCTTTTTTCGCTGCGTCGATTAAGATTATTGTGAGGTGATTGATAATACTAAGCTGTTCTTCGGGAATATAAGTATGGTATTATTGATTGGTCCCTGTTAACCTTGATTTATCAAAAGACGGAACAAAACTCGTAGGTATATTCGTGGGAGACGAATTTATCTATTATCGTAGACTTTTCTGTGTGATACAGATTTGTTTATTAAAGTCTTCGACTTTGGGTCGTAGCAACTCTTAGTTGTGGGTGAGATCAGCTAATGGAATCAAGTGCGCAGTATCCCGCTGGGATCAGAGGCGTAGGAGCATAAATCTACCTTGGATCAGTGTGAGATTGATTGGGGTTCAACTACAGTCCAGATTGAAGTTAATTTGGAGTAGGCTAGTGTCTATAGCGGCTTAATACAATGCATGTTCAATCTGGACTAGGTCCCGGGGTTTTTCTGCATTTGCGGTTTCCTCGTTAACAAAATTCTGGTGTCTGTGTTATTTCTTTTCCGCATTATTTTTGTTTATATAATTGAAATATCACAGGTTGTGCGTTGTTCAATCAATTAGAATATCCAACCTTTTTGGTTGTTGATTTAAATTGATTGACACTTGGATATTGGTCTTTGGTACCATCCAAGTTATCTCTCTTTGATAAAGACTCGCAGATTTCTATTTGCTTGAGTAAAGATCAAATCGAGAGATTGAGATATAAACTCTTTGATATACTTCTCATTGATTGAGTCTAACTGTGAAAAAACGGGGGTCTAACAACACCACCCAATATTTCGCTTAGCAATCTGTATGGACTAACTCCGAAATACTTTGCTAGAGAATCAACTAGACGGTTAGACTCAATCTAGATAAAAGTATCTCAAGGAGTTAATATCTCTCTCTTGATTTGATTTTTACTCAAGCTAAAAACAATAGGGAGTCTTTATCAAATACAAGGAATACTTGGACGGTACCAAAGACCAATGTCCAAGGATCAATCAATATCAATCAACAACCAAAGGTTGGATTTCCAATTGATGATCACGAACGCATAACCTGTATTATTTCAATTATATAAAATATAATGCGGAAAAGAAATAACACAGACACCAGAAATTTTGTTAACGAGGAAACGCAAATGCAGAAAAACCCCGGGACCTAGTCCAGATTGAATACACGTTGTATTAAGCCGCTACAAACACTAGCCTACTGCAAACTAACTTCGGACTGGACTATAGTTGAACCCCAATCAGTCTCCCACCGATCCAAGGTACAATTGTACTCCTACGCCTCTGATCCCAGCAGGATACTGCGCACTTGATTCCCTTAGCTGATCTCACCCACAACCAAGAGTTGTTGTAACCCAAAATCACAGACTTGATAATAAACAGATCTGTCTCACACAGAAAATTCTATAAGAGGATAAATTTGTCTCCCACAGATAAACCCTAGGTTTTGTTCCGTCTTTAAATATAAAATCAAGGTAACATGAACCAATTGATAATCCGGTCTTGTATTCCCGAAGAACAGCCTAGATTAATCAATCACCTCTCTACAATCCTTCCTGACTACACAAGCGGATTGTCGAGGAATCACAAACAGTGAGACGAAGATGTTTGTGACTTCTTTATCTTGCCTATCGGAGAACTCTCACGATCTCAAGCCAATCAATCGATTGTACTCGTATGATAGAAGATGCAAGATCAGATCACACAACTATGATAAAGTAGTATCGGTCTGGCTTCACAATCCCAATGAAGTCTTTAAGTCGTTAACCTGATTTTAGAGAAGAAAATCAAAGGTTAATGGAAATCGACTCTAGCGGGCGCACTAGTAGCACACAGATGTGTGGGGATTAGTTTTGCACAATGCTAGATGTCTCCTTTATATAACCTTCAAATCAGGGTTTTGCCTTAGTTACAAAGTAATCCTTATTCACCGATAGATGAAAACCTGATTTAGATTCAAGCTAATATTTCACAACCGTTAGATCGAAAACTTAGCTTTCACACACATTTGGGTAGATGTTTACTGGGTTCGTGAAAACCATGCCCAAACGTGTACATGTATGTTGGTTCAACATAGTAACCCAAAAGGTTAACCATATGAGCATTTCATATTAACCTTGTTCTTCTTCACCATAACTAGTTCAATTGTCTCAAATGAACTAATTATAGAGTTGTTCAATTGCTATGAGATCTTATGTAACTACACAAGACACAATTGAAACAAAGATGATTCGATTCGATTGAATCGGCTCATGAACATTATATCCACGGTTTGCATAAAGCATTCCTTAGTAATTTAACGTTTCATGTTCATAGCACATCTTTAGATCATAACCTCTTAAGTTCACAAACAAGTTCGCGGACTTAAGTTAATTGGTTGAGTTTTCCAAACTCAGCAGAAATTCTCGGGATGATAACTTCCGCCAGTTCGCGGACTTAGTACACAAACGAGTTTTGGAAAATCCCAGCAGAAATTCTCGGTCGAGAACTTCCGACAATTCACGGACTTGGCAAGCCAATTCCACAATCCTCCCGATTTCTCTTGATCAACAAAGTTCGAAAACTTCGGTTCAAGGAATACATGGTTATGTAATCTAAACTCTCATTTCAATCATTGAGACATTCTCAGAGGACGCTATGTAGCCGTTATTCACAGACCGATTCATATCAGAGCAATTCTCAAAGTGATTGAAACTTTTCATGACTTTCGTCACTAGTGATAAACACATTTATGTGTTTATTTTGGTCTCAATTATGTGTATTGATAGTGCTCGATTTTGTATTAATTTGATTATTTTATGTTTTTGTAGGTGTTTTTGGAGATATAAGCTTTTGTGGAGAAAATTGCTCGAAAAGTAGTATTTGCGCTCGCCAGAGAAAAGTGCTAAATGGATCCAAGATTTGGATAAGGGGCATCTCATTTGCTAAGGGGTAGCCCAACTGCTATTTACACCCAATCAGAGGATAAGGGGCATCCCATTCAGGGCAACTACTATTGGCAGACCGGAACTGGTTATGGGGAGGTCATCTTCCAAATTCAAATTAAGTTTTGGCGGGAAATTTTCACGGCAGAATTAGGGCTGGAGTTCTGAACGAGTTTGGAGAGATTCAATCGCTTTATTATATTGGGCTAGGCTTGAACGGACAAAACAGGGACTGTATAGGTGTTCGCTTCAACTAACTTGGACCAGAACATTGGGGATTTGAAGAAAGCGAGTCTCGGGTTTGGTTGAGTTCATCGGCGTGATTTTAAGCGAGCTTATCTCGGATTTCTTCACAGATATGGGCTGGGTTCGTCTAAACAGGCTGGGTAGATGGATTTCCTACATAAAAAAAAGGATTCTTAAAATAGAGAGAGAGAGTCGGGGTTTCTTTTGGTGGTATTTCTGGTAGTTACGTGGGAATGGTAAGAAAGAATATCCTCTATTATCTGTAAATCCATCTTAGGAAAGATATTTGATAGCACATGAAGCTGCGTGTGAAGATAAAAAAAGAAATAATAACCAAACTTGCCGGGAAGGAAAAGTAGAGAATTTCGCGAGATTTTATAGCCCCAGAGGTTGCTGTTGTGTATAAATAGAGAGGTTCGAGCTCAAGAGAAGGAGTCGAGACTTTGGGGTCGATACGGAGGCTGCAGAGGCGGAGAAATCAGGGTTACATGAAAGTACCCTGCTGCTGCTGAAGAAGAAGGAGACGAAGAACATCGACGCACATAGACAGTCGCAGTACTGCCACACTATATATCTGTCGTTGTTCTGCAGTCTTATAACAGTCTTATAATTTGTAACAGTGACTTCTGTAACGACCATTAAGTGTTGCATATTCTCTGTATTATTATTTCTCCTCAATAAAAACACCTTTTGAGCCATGTTTCTATCCTATGAATGTGTTTTGAGCATGATGAGCTAAACCCCAAGACTGGGACGACCGAGGAAGCCACGTTTCACAATTTCTTGGTAACTATAATTATTCTTCATGACTTTTTGCATTGATTTATGATTTTTATTAATTAGTTGTGATTTTGTCTGATGACGTATGCTTAGACTTAGAGCTTTTGATGCGTCATACTTATGATTTACAATTAATCTTTTACAAAATCTATCTTTGGCAAAGAAATAGAGTCCATAAAAGAGCTAGAAGTGTTTTGAGTCATTATTTGAACCAATTGATTGTGATTAATGGTGGAAACCCAAGTCCCAGTTCTCTCGATAAATTGTGACAATATTTTCTAGTATTTTCTATTTTTAAAGTCTAAAATCAATCTTTACAAGTCTTTGAATGAACTTTATTTACCACTTGAAAAACTACATCAATTTTTGGCGCCGCCGATGCGGACTTGTATTTAGATTTGTTTTAGGTTTCTTTTTATTTTTACTTTTTGTTCTTTTTTACGCGTTTTGGTATTTTTCGATTCTTTTCAGATTTGGAGTGAAGCTACAAGGGAAGAAAAAGTGTTATAAAAGGAAAGCATCGCCAAAGAAGGAAAGAAAAGAGGAATCCGAAAGGAGTGAAGAAGAAGATTTTGTATATAGTTATTTTGTTTTATTTTTAGAAACTGTAAATAGGGTGTTATTTTTGTAATTTTTCTTTTCCTTTTTGGACATTTTTATTTTTGGACTTTTTGGACATTCTTGGACATTATTTTTAAACCCTAAGGAAGGGTGAAAATTAAATATCAACTGTTTGCAGGGAAGGATGACAGTTACGATACTGTTTCGGCCCCTCGGGTTCGTACACTGACATCGGAGTTGGTGTCCTGAGTCGACTTCAACGGTTCATCGCCCGTCTAGTACGGGAGGTAAGACTCTATCCACCCACGAATCCCCTGTTAGTGGGTTTTTATTTTGTGTGACAACTTACACCCCTGCAATAGAATGTCGAACTGGTATTACAATAGCCAATACAACGAATATCAGACTGAGTTTCAAAATGGACGTTACTACTTTGACCGTAGTATGAATAATGGCTGGGAACATCAGCCTTTTGAAGGTAATGGTCTATACCATGGTGAGCTGAATTACTATCCACACGCCAGCCGATCATACGAGCAAAATTCCTCTACTAGAGTCAACACGTAAGTTAGCTGAATCGACACGTAAGTTAGCAGAAATGAATAAATTAGTTATGGACGAAAGCAATGCAACGAGTGAACTTTCTTTCCTAGATTCAATCAGGAAGTCACGTGAGTCGACTCAAAATATTTTGTTAGAGGCCCAGAACATAACTGCTCTTAATTTCCAATATAGTGTGTCCAATAGTACCTTTGAAAAATAAGATAGTTATTCACATAATCAAGATGACGAGGATAAAATTGGTAACACTACTTGTTTATATGAGGTTCAACCATTTTCATGTTATTATAATGATGATTATGATGAGGATAGTGTTGATAAAGAATTTTAAATAAGTAGGCATAGTGATCAGGAATTCGTTACCCCAATTGAGCTTAATAATGATAATGTTTCTAGTTCAAATCCAAATAATTTTAATAATTATTCACCTATTCAAAAGGACGAGGATTTGACTAGAGATACCCCCATTTTAGACGATGTAGTATTTCCTTTTTATTACGAAGCTAATAATGGTTTAGAGGAACGAGTTTTTCTGAGAATATTGTTTTAGAGTCTAGCGATTTAGAAACATTAGTCTTAGACAAAGAAAGTGAACTCGTAGAGATGAGTGAGGATGAACCTGACTTAGAAGAATCAATTGACCATTTTCAGGAATCATATGACCTTGAAATTAGGGAAGTTGTGACTAATCTTTCTAGAGACACTGAAAACTCTAAGTTTGGGGGTGATTATCATTCTCCATGTGCTTTAACTCTTAGAAAGGTCCCTCACTTGGGACTTGACATATGTTCCTCAACCATTTTACAAGATTATCTTCATACACGTTTTCCTGAACCTAGTGATGTCCATAAGGAAGTTCAGTTGTTAGAAACCCATCCTCTGGTTGATGTGGTTTATCCAGGCTATGATACCCAGATTGCCTTTGTTTTCCCACCAAATATTTTTCAACCGATTGTGGGAATGTGTAAGTTTCAGATGTGTCAATTATTAAGTTATGAGACTAAACCTAATTACTTTAGGAGATTAGGGTCGACACATTTGTTTAAGTTTAAGGAAGACCACCACTCTTATTGTGGTCAGCTGTGTAAGTAAAATCTGATTGACTTAGAGGATCCTCAGTTATTCAGGTTATTATTATGTGTTTCTAAATTTTTCCAGACCTTAGAACCTGATCTTTCGGATCTTACTTATGAGGAGGTGCAGCCCATGAAAATATTTTATTTAGACCCCTTTATTGAACCTGAACCTGAACCACAACTAGATGTAGTTGTCTTAAACTGGAAACTAAGAAAGGGTGTGTTATATTTATTCTTGGTTTGTTGCAGTGTCCTTTTGTCTGTGATAACACATTTTGATGCAGACGACCCACAGTTGTTCCGGCTATTGCTTTATGATTCGAGGTGATTAATCCTTTCTTAGTCTAGCTGAAGACGTTAAACTTAGCACTTCTTGGGAGGTAACCCAATCTCATGCAACACGGTAATATCTTTCCTTATCTCTTTTGCTTCAAATGGTAACAGTTTATCCTTGTTCATGCTTTTAATTTTATCTTTAGAACATTGAGGACAATGTTAGATTTAAGTTTGGGGGTATGGGAGAAACTTTTTAGTTGCAATAAATAAACTCCAGAGCCTAGAAATTTATGCCTATTAAGGATGACACTAATAAATCTAAGTGGATGGAAGCATTTTGGTTGTAGGAGTTGAGGAACCAATCTGATTAGATGGAAACATCTAGAAGAGTCTATTCATAAAAGCACAGAGCTCAGGTGTTAGAAAAAAAATACGGTAGTTTCGCCATATCTCGTGATGAAAACATCGAAAGAATCCTGATCACTTATTTTTGTTCTTTATACCATTGCTAGGGTGAAATAAAGTGACTGAGATGAAAAAAAGTTGAAAAAAAAATCAAAAAGAAAAAAAGAGAGACCAGACCAATTAGACCAACCGGAATAAATACAATAAAGTCGACCATCGGTACCCTTGTATATGCCAGCTGAGTTGACCTAGAGTTAGGATTATCGACCACTGGTTCCCTTGTATATGCCAGTGTGTTGATATTAGTTCAGACCAGTATCTCAGTCCATTAGGATAGGTTCACCTTAGTCGACATCATCTACGTTTTTCTCTACATCCATCTTCTTAATCTATCCATGTGATTGGTTGACTCCGTTTATGATGTCCAGAAACTATCTGAGTAGAGCTCTGTCAGTTTATATGAATTTTAGTATGCTTGAGTGCAAACTCGTGTACAACAATTGGAATTTCGCATCAGGGTACTTCCTCCTGT
This sequence comes from Papaver somniferum, assembly GCF_003573695.1. Taxonomy (NCBI): domain Eukaryota; kingdom Viridiplantae; phylum Streptophyta; class Magnoliopsida; order Ranunculales; family Papaveraceae; genus Papaver; species Papaver somniferum. Next base: position 112,766,051 of record NC_039366.1, on the reverse strand, counting down.
AGTCAATAAGTATGCCAACCAAGGAGATTCTTTAGTGCCTTCCAAGGTTCTGCCTAGATAGCTAGGGTCTGGAGTGTAAAGGTTTTGTGGGTATATCTCTTGTAAGCCTTCCCGAGACTATAACTCGGCCAATAGGGCCACCTAGGGGGTTTAAAGGCTTATTGCATACGCTAAATGCAATCGACGATCCCTGCGACAGTGAGTTAGGATTTTAATTTCTAGATTTGATTTGCTCGAGGACTAGCAAATAAATAAGTTTAGGGGTATTTGATAGACACATTTATGTGTTTATTTTGGTCTCAATTATGTGTATTGATAGTGCTCGATTTTGTATTAATTTGATTATTTTATGTTTTTGTAGATGCTTTTGGAGATATAAGCTTTTGCGGAGAAAATTGCTCGAAAAGTGGTATTTGCGCTCACCGGAGAAAAGTGCTAAATGGATCCAAGATTTGGATAAGGGGCATCTCATTTGCTAAGGGGTAGCCCAACTGCTATTTACACCCATCAGAGGATAAGGGGCATCCCATTCAGGGCAACTACTATTGGCAGACCGGAACTGGTTATGGGGAGGTCATCTTCCAAATTCAAATTAAGTTTTGGCGGGAAATTTTCACGGAAGAATTAGGGCTGGAGTTCTGAACGAGTTTGGAGAGATTCAATCGCTCTATTATATTGGGCTAGGCTTGAACGGACAAAACAGGGCCTCTATAGGTGTTCGCTTCAACTAACTTGGACCAGAACATTGGGGATTTGAAGAAAGCGAGTCTCGGGTTTGGTTGAGTTCATCGGCGTGATTTTAAGCGAGTTTATCTCGGATTTCTTCACAGATATGGACTGATATGGGTTGGGTTCGTCTAAACAGGCCGGGTAGATGGATTTCCTACATAAAAAAAAGGATTCTTAAAATAGAGAGAGAGAGAGAGTCGGGGTTCCTTTTGGTGGTATTTCTGGTAGTTACGTGAGAATGGTAAGAAAGAATATCCTCTATTAGCCGTAACTCCATCTTAGGAAAGATATGTGATAGCACAGGAAGCTGCGTATGAAGATAAAAAAGGAAATAATAACCAAACTTGCCGGGAAGGAAAAGAAGAGAATTTTGCGATATTTTATAGCCCCAGAGGTTGCTGTTGTGTATAAATAGAGAGGTTCGAGCTCAAGAGAAGGAGTCGAGACTTTGGGGTCGATACGGAGGCTGCAGAGGCGGAGAAATCAGAGTTACATGAAAGTACCCTGCTGCTGCTGAAGAAGAAGAAGACGAAGAACATCGACGCACATAGACAGTCGCAGTACTGCCACACTATATATCTGTCGTTGTTCTGCAGTCTTATAACAGTCTTATAATTTGTAACAATGACTTCTGTAACGACCATTAAGTGTTGCAGATTCTCTGTATTATTATTTCTCCTCAATAAAAACACCTTTTGAACCATGTTTCTATCCTATGAATGTGTTTTGAGCATGATGAGCTAAACCCCAAGACTGGGACGACCGAGGAAGCCATGTTTCACAATTTCTTGGTAACTATAATGATTCTTCATGACTTTTTGCATTGATTTAATTGATTTATGATTTTTATTAATTAGTTGTGATTTTGTTTGATGATGTATACTTATACTTAGAGCTTTTGATGCGTCATACTTATGATTTACAATTAATCTTTTACAAAATCTGTCTTTGGCAAAGAAATATAGTCCATAAAAGAGCTAAAAGTGTTTTGAGTCATTATTTGAACCAATTGATTGTGATTAATGGTAGAAACCCAAGTCTCAGTTATCTCGATAAATTGTGACAATATTTTCTAGTATTTTCTATTTTTAAAGTCTAAAATCAATCTTTACAAGTCTTTGAACGAACTTTATTTACCACTTGAAAAACTACATCAACTAGGTGAAGATAAACTTGATCAAAGCGAAACGCTTTACCAACACATGATTTCGAGATAAAAGATAAGCAATGAATGCTCAGCTCGAAATGTCAAATGTGTATGATCTAGTCCATATAACATACGACTTTTGTCTCATAAGAAGTAGGAGATAAAAGAGATAGACTTTTGAGTGATAGATAGGTTCAAGTCTCCACATACTATTTTGTTGATGAAGTTCCACGGTTCCTTGTATAGATATTCTTCGTTGTATGATGAATCACCATGAAGTCCTTGAGCTCAACTACACTTTTCTATCCTAGTCCGAGACTTATCTTTGTAGGCTAGAAATCAAGTCTTATAGTTTTGATCACTAACATTGACAAACATGCTTGAGATATCAACGCATGCGAGGTTGACCGATCTATGCTCTAACAAACTGTCTAGTTGATTCTCATAAAAGTATATTGGAGTTTGTCCATTCAGATTGCTAAGCGAAATATTGGGTGTGGTTGTTAGACCCCCGCTTTTTCAATTGGTATCAGAGCAAGCAAACACGTTCAAGACCTTACAAGTCTGTGTTTGTAGCGATATGACTCTATGGACAGAGGTGCTATCTCAATTAACGTACCACCAGTCTTCGATGACTCAAATTACTTATGGTGGAAAACTGCTATGCGAGCTTTTCTTTAAGCGCGTAATTTTCAATCATGGGTATATGTTGTTAATGGCTATGATCCTCCCGTTGTGGCAGTTGGAGATGTAAACGTTCCCAAACCTATTGGTGAATACAACCCTGCTGAGATACTTGCTGCAAAGCAAAACTCCGACGGGTTAAATGCGATCATACATGCCATTACCCCAAATTTTCAGCACCATGTGACTAATTACACAAAGTCGCAAGAGGCTTGGGATATCTTGGAAACCGTATTCGAAGGTAACTCCAGTGAAAAGTAAGCTAGGCTTCAAAACCTTAATTCCGATTGGGAAAACCTTCGTATGGCAGATGAAGAAACATTTGATGAGTTTAATCACAAAGTGTCTGAAATTGTTAATGCATCTTTTGCATTGGGTAAGACTATTCCTGAAAAGGACATTGTGATGAAAATTCTCAGATCGCTGCCATCTAGATACGATTCTAAGAAGCATGCCATCGTTGAGGGAAATAACCTTGATATACTATCCGGAATTATTCTTGTTGGAAAGTTGAAAATTTTCGATCTTGAACTTGAACAAAGAGGGAAAAGTCATCAGTTTAGCAATCATGTTGCTGCATCTGACCGTAAGTCTCGACGTTCTAAATTGACTGATAAAAGTAATGAGAATTGCTTTAATTTGACTTTGTCACTGTTTATACAACATCTTAAGAAAGCCCTTAGACAGAGGAAAAGAAGGTCTCAAAAGAAAGCTCAGTCAATCAATAAAAAAGTTCAGAAAAAATATTCTAGTTTCAAGTGCTATAGAAGTGTTCACAATGCTTATATTCATCCTGATACGGAGAAAAGCGAGATAACTAAAGCACGGATGGCTACTCTTGACTACTGTCATGAGGATGAAATCTATGAAGGTTCTCTTAATCTATTTGCTGATAATCACGTATGTCCTCCTAACAGTCCTGATTATTCAGTGATAAACAATCTTACTTCCTCGGAAATACTTCAACTTGAAAAGGAAGTCTTAATTAAAAGGATTGAAAATCTGGAATGCCAACTGTATAACTTAAAATTGGAGATGAACAATCGTGATTCTTACAAGATGACCTTGTACTGCCAGCAAATTTCTCATGATTCTATATCACTCTTAAGTCACCTTGATGACAAGAATTATACAGAAGATCACAAGGATTTATCTAATCTCAAGATCTCCTCATGTGATCACCAGGATCATCCTATAACCTGTGACACCTTGAAACAGGAAAAATACTCCTCTGTCAAACGTCGTTTGTAGAAGAAGAAAAAGAAATCTCGTACAAAAGCCTTATCTTTTGTAAAAGAGATTTCAAAAAGAATGCATAGTTTACGAAAATCAACAATCAAGGTATTCAAATCCGTGCTAAAAGAAAGAAAGGATGAAGTACATAACTCTTCTTTCTTAAAAACAAGACAACAAAGTATATCAAATACTTCATCCCCTCGAAAGAAGTTGCCCAGTCCTGCAGAGGATTGGAACAATTACAGTTTGTAATATTGTTTTAATGATTCTTGTCTATCCATCTTAGATAAAAATCATGATCTTCAAGAGGGTTGTGATAAGTTATTTCTGTTATTGTTTTAGCCTAGAACTGTTTTGTTTACAAACGGATTTTCTTCTTAAGACTCGTTCTGAGGATAATCATTTAGGGTTTTGGTCAAAGGTTATTTTGGATATTTATCCCTTATCCTCAGTTCCTCTTTAAATGAAGTTTTTCTCCTTTGCATAAACATTTCATCTATCTCTTCCATCATGTCCTCTTCAAGTCTTTCAAGCAAGGAAAGTGATGTTTGGACTGTTCTCTTTCCATCTAATAAGATACGGTTTGATTCTTCTGATAATGCGATGAGCCCTGATCTTCACGGCTCTTCTCTGGACGGGAACGTCTATGTTTATCATTTTGATAAGATCTCTTTAACCATGAATCTCGTTTTGGAACAAGTTCGTGCCATAAAAAGTGAACTTGAAACTTCTTCCAAGAAACTTGAAGAAAAGATGGATCATCTGGAGTCGAGAATTGATCTGATCGAAGATGAGCTTGATGAATACAGAGAATATGAGAAGAGTATTCAAAGTAAGTGAAATGCTTTATAGGAGTTTATTTGCCTAGTAAATCTTCTATATTTATGTTTTTGTTTAGAAGAATAACTAGAGATTGGAATAGCCATTATTGTGATTACAGATAGCTATGTCCAACGTTTTCATCTTCATGTTTTTAGATTTATTGGTTTTAAATTCTAAATTGTTTGGAAGATGATTTTTGCAGTATTAATCTTTATGGTTTTATATATTGCAATATTGTCATGGGATATGTGTGTTTGCGTCCGCGAACTTGATTGTCTCATATCTTGTCAAAAGTAAAGTCATTCATGAATTGATATGCATGTATTGATGAAAGAATGAATGGAATTTTGACAAATACAAAAATTAAGCCTATATTGTCAATCTTTGACGGAAGATAGGTTAAAATCTTTTGTCTGCAAGGATTATGTCTATTAAATGTTGTTATGCAAATAGTGATGGAAAATAAAATGAATCCTTGTGTATTCCGCAGTAATTGATCTTCCCTAATCCATTTTTTATGTATTACTGTGAGGCTCCGTAAAGTGTCTTATGTTGAGCATTAAACAACCAAGTTGATTATTTTTGATTAGCTATGTTGTTGTTCCGTGAGGTACTTTATGTCGAGCATTTTCAACTAAGTTAATCATCTTGTTTGGTTATTTAGTTGTTGCTTCGTAAGTTTTTCTTATGTCGAGCATTACCAATTAAATTGATTACTTTGTGATTAGTTTGATTGTGTATTTCGATTAGATTAATTATGGGTTTATTTGTGATTAATCTAATTGAGTGCTCTTAAGTCTCCATAACTTTACTTGTGTTGAGCATTTTTGGTTAAATTAATCATGAACTTCTTGTGGTTAATTTAATATTTTGGATTCAAATTCATACTTGTATGTGATTTGTTATGTCCAAAGAAATCCTTCTTTTCTTTCGAAATTAAGGTCGCTCTTGTTGTTCCCTTGGGAATGACATTTTATGGGGGAGAGTTCTTTTTGAACTTGCGCTTAATTGCCAAATCTTTGTGGGGAGTGCGGCTGTGGAATATTATAGGGGTTATCTTGTATCTTTATAAACTCCTTGATGAATGCATTTAGCTTCGGATTTATGATTGCATCTAAAGAACAAGTTGATATTTTTGCTTTCTTTTGGTCATGAAATGTCTCCTTCGGAAATTTCATTAGGATCCCGTTCTTGTACCTTTGCCAATTTTATTGACAAAAAAGGGGAGAATTAATATGTAATTCACATTACAAATACATATGGTTTTCGGATCATTATGTAAGGGGGAGTGGTTTCCATGTGAGATGGAGTATTGACTAAGGGGGAGTGATGCATATCACCATAGTATTGTTGTTGAAGTTGTGATACAATTGAACTTTGACGCTGTATAATGATACTATGACATTGTATAACAATGATTGAGAACTATTGTTTTCTTGTTGTTATAGCTACGGATTTTCAACAACGATGATGCTAAACTTACAACCTTTGGGATCATTGGAATACTTGGAAGTGACTAATATTTCGAGTAATGTTGAAGATTAGGCATGTGGAATAGGAGCTATAAAAGTTAATTTATTTATTTTTTGTATTCCATTTGTATTAATAATTTTGCCACTAAAATTGACAAAGGGGGAGATTGTTAGAGCATTGCTCGGTCGAACTCGCATGCGTTGCTATCTCAAGCATGTTTGTCAATATTAGTGATCAAAACTATAAGTCTTGATTTCTAGCCTCTATAGCTAAAGGTCTCGGATTAGGATAGAAATGTAGTTGAGCATAAGACTCCATGACAATCATCATACAAGACGAAGGACTACTCAAGGAACTGGTGGATCTTCATCGACTAAAAGGTATGTGGAGACTTGAACTTATCTGTCACTCAAAAGTCTATTTACTCTATCTCATACTCTTGATACAAAAGTCGTTTTGATATATAGACTTTCATTATACACATTTGTTATTTCAAGCCGAGTTTATCTCGCCTATCTATTTCTCGAAATATGTGTTGGTAAGCTTTCGCTTTAGCCAAATTCATCTCTACCTAGTGTTGAAATTCATGTTATGTTTCAATCACTTTGAAAATTGCTCTGACGAAAAATGGTCTGTGAATAACGGCTATATCCGTCCTCTGAAAATGTTTCAATGATTGAAATGATAGTTTAGATTACATAACCATTGGTGGATATAAGCATTGTTGTGGAAACACATATATGCATAAGTCCTATTCCTTGAACCGAAGTTTGCTAAAACTTTGTTGATCAAGAGAAGTTGGAAGTGGCGTGAGCCAAGTCCGCAAACTAAGTCCACGAACTTGCGGAACTTCTCGGCCCGAGATTTTCTGTTGGAGTTCGTGTACTCCTTCCATGAGCTTAAGTCCGCGAACCCAGTCCGCGAACTTGAGCAGGTTATATCTAAAGTCGGTTGTTCTTGAACTAATGTTTAAATAAACTAAGGAATGCATTTGCAAACCGTGGCTATAAAGTTCATGAACCGATTCGAGTGAATCAAACCGATTTTGCTTCAATTGTGTCTTGTGTAGTTACATAAGATTTCCTTGCAATTGAACAACTCTCTAACTAGTTCATTTGAGTCATTTTAACTAGTTATGGTGAAGAAGAATAAGGTTGATATGAGAGTAATCATATGGCTAACCATTTGGTTGACTTGTTGAACCAACAAATCTTAATGTTTGGGTACGGTTCATAAACCCAAAATTGGACATTTCATTTGTGTGTGACAAGCTAAGTTTTTGATCTAACGGTTGAGAAATATTAGCTTGAATCTAATCAGGTTTTCATCTAACGGTGAATATTGAATGCTTTGTTACTAAGCTAACATTGATTGCAAACCCTGATTTGAAAGTGTATATAGGGAGAACTCTAGCAACTGGGAAACCTAATCCCCACACATTCTGTGTGATACTAGTTGTGCCAAGCTAGAGTCGATTCTCCTTTAACCTTTGGTTTCTTCTTCTAAACCAGGTTTATGACTTAAAGACTTCATTAGAATTGTGAAGCCGGACCGATACTACTTTTCTTGTAGTTGTGTGATCTGATCTTGCAGCTTCTATCGTACAAGATAGAAAAGTAATCACAAACAAACTTTGTCTCATCATTTGTGATTCCACAATATCTTTTTTCGCTGCGTCGATTAAGATTATTGTGAGGTGATTAATAATACTAAGCTGTTCTCCGGGAATATAAGTCTGGTATTATTGATTGGTCCATGTTCACCTTGATTTATCAAAAGACGGAACAAAACTCGTAGGTATATTCGTGGGAGACGGATTTATCTATTATCGTAGATTTTTCTGTGTGATACAGATTTGTTTATTAAAGTCTTCGACTTTGGGTCGTAGCAACTCTTAGTTGTGGGTGAGATCAACTAAGGGAATCAAGTGCGCAGTTTCCTGCTGGGATCAGAGGCGTAGGAGCATAACTGTACCTTGGATCATTGTGAGATTGATCGGGGTTCAACTACAGTCCAGACCGAAGTTAATTTGGAGTAGGCTAGTGTCTGTAGCGGCTTAATACAATGTATGTTCAATCTGGACTAGGTCCCGGGGGTTTTTCTGCATTTGCGGTTTCCTCGTTAACAAAATTCTGGTGTCCGTGTTATTTCTTTTCCGCATTATATTTGTTTATATAATTGAAATATCACAGGTTGTGCGTTTTTCAATCAATTAGAATATCCGACCTTTTTGGTTGTTGATTTAAATTGATTGACACTTGGATATTGGTCTTTGGTACCATCCAAGTTATTTCTCTTTGATAGAGACTCGCAGATTTCTATTTGCTTGAGTAAAGATCAAATCGAGAGATTGAGATATAAACTCTTTGGTATACTTTTCATTGATTGAGTCTAACTGTCTAGTTGATTCTCATAAAAGTATATTGGAGTTTGTCCATTCATATTGCTAAGCGAAATATTGGGTGTGGTTGTTAGACCCCCGCTTTTTCAGGTCTAAGTTATATGGATAATTAGAACCTTATGAGAGAAATATAATCAGTTCTGATCTTTATTTGGTCTTATAGAACAAACGATTGTATTTGTGCAATCGGTTTAGCAAAGGAACTAAGATGCTTAGTCGATTTTTGGTTTGCTAAACTAGTAGGGAAAATTGCTTCGGGCAATTGTTTCCTTGGTAACATATCAAAACAAAATTACTTTGTAGTTTCGGTTCCGATATTGTTTATAAAAAATGGTGTGTGGAACCCTCGTGCTTAACTCTTATAGGTTGCAAGTCTTGAGAGATTTTAAGATCCTTTCGACTTGTCTTTTATTTGCTCGTACCTTTGACATTTTGTGACAAAAAGGGGGAGAAAATATGGAGTAAACAAGTGATATTGATATTGATTTGGTATCACTAAGGGAAAGGACATTGGTGCTTAAACGTTTTATCTAACGAAATAGTAAAGCATAGGCTAAGGGGGACTAGCATATCATATTGATAAGGGAATAACAAAGACGTGCAGATTAAAAATATACCTATCTTACCTTTATGAGGAGTATTAGCTTTGTTATTATAATGTCAACAACGACATTTATGGATTGAATGTATACAGGTTATTGTACTGTTGAATTTGGGAATCAAGCGTATGTGTAATGAATTCTTGTAATTTGTTTATCCATATGATGTAAGAGTTTTGTCACTAAAATTGACAAAGGGGGAGATTGTTGGAGAATAGCTCGGTTGAACCCACCAAGCGTTGGTATGTCAAGTTTGGTTGTCATATTTTAGTGAACCAAAACTCATTTAAAGAGTCGTTTGATTATTTACTAGAGTCAATTTCATATAGGTTAGCTTGAAAGTATTAGAATATGAGACATTACAAGTATTACGTGAAAATTTGAAGAATGTGAAGAAGTAAGGAGCTACAACGACGACATCATCCTTCCACTTGAGGTTAGTAATATTTGACTTGAATTGTTTCATTCCCTAACGTATCTTTCAAGTCGTGCATATTGAAAACATAATTGCGAAGCTATGAATGATTATACTCTAGTTAGACGTAATATTAAGGAATACAATACGAAGTATAACACTTATCTTTTGAACTTCGTATATAAGACATTGACATAATCATTTGAATGTTATTGTGATTATGTATGGGTATGAGGTGAATATTTGATCCTAGGAAACAATGTTTTACATTCGTTTAAAGGAATTAAATTCATGAACTTGTTTTGTGAATCAAAATGGAAATCCCTAGGCTTATTGGTATTGTTATTCGTTGCAAATATTTTGAATAACCAATATGTGTGATTAGTATAACCACTCATGACTTGCTTATGTTCTTGGTAAAACTACTCACAAGGCCCGACTTTTGTATTGGTATGACTTTTATTAGTGAAACCGATCTTAGGTAATCACCTGAGATGGTATGATCGATTTGTTGTAATTGGTATGACCAACTCTAGGCAAAGGGGAACCGATCCTAGTAATAGGTGCAACTGAACACAAAAGGGGAATCGATCCTTGTAAGAGGTTCAACAAGTTTCTAGTTATTTGGAACCGATCCTATGAACATGTGCAACACGTTTTTAGTTATTGGGAACCGATCCTATGGACATGTGCAACAAATACAAGTTAGATACCATATATATGGGAACCGATCCTAGTACCTAGTCAACCAAGTTTTGATAACTAGCGCGACTAATTCTAGTACCCACATGGAGGTAGAACCGAAACTTTTTTTGGTAGAACCGTGAAACCCATGTTTGGTGAATTGATAGGATAATCAATCACATAGTCCTTGGAAGTCAGATGAACCAATTCTAAACTTGTTTGGAAGTGTGTCAAATCGATTCCAAGATTGTAAGTATGAAAAAGGACTTACTAAGTAAAGATGTCAACATACTTTGAACATGTGCAGTAACACTTATCTTTTATTGTTCAAAGATATTCCTTAATAGCTAAAGGAGAATCCCGGATCGAAATAAATTGAGAATCTTTTAATTAAGGTTTTTAGTTTTATATGCTTTTAATTTCTAGCAATTAAAATGCATATCTTTAGAAAATAAAAATTGTTAATATGCGTTTACTAATTGGAGATTTTCTAATGAGATTTTCGGTCAATATTTGGACAAAGCATTTCTAGGAATTATGGAAACCGAATTTGGAAATATATATCTTGAGAATATTTTCAGTTTTGGAAATTCCTTGGTTTCCAAAATTCCTTGGTCTATAAATATCAAAGTTTGCATTTCGAGCAAACTAATCCTCAGAGCCAGCGAAACTACCTAGTTGTGTTGTTACTGGTGGAGCCGCCTATTCGGAGAGGAAAGTAACCTAATTAGGCGAAATCTCTTACGACCGCTCGGTTTAAAGACTTCTGTGATATTGAGAAGCTCTATTACTACCGCTGGTGGGAAACTAGATAATTGCGGTTTATTATTAGTTTTCGATTGATTTGATTGACTAACGGTTGTTGAACTTTGATTGCACCTAGTTTGTTTATGCTTGAGAAGCTTCTCTTCTGATACAAGATTCACTCAAACTAGATCGAAGTTTCGACGGGTATCTTTAGACTGTTTATATATCTAAAGACGTCTTATGATAATCCATTGTTAAAGACTCCGTTCTGTGTGTGATTGATCACAAGAGATTCAAGTTGATTGTGTGCAGGTGTTTATTGAAGATCTAAGAAGATTTGAAGACGAAAAAGATTTATGATTTGGTTTCATAATCTTTGGTGTGCACAATACTTGTTTCGGATGGAAAAGGATCCAACTATAGTCGGTTTATCTTTGTGATAGATTTGATTGATTAGTTGAGTAGATCGACATCAATACAATTCTTTGTGATTCAAAGTATTGATTGCAAAATCTTGACAATTACTTTGGTAGTTGTTATTAGATAGATCTAAGGACCTGACAAAGGAGTTTATTGGGATAAACGGAAGAGCCTTTTGTCAAACTGATATCACTTGATTGAAAAGAGTTGTTACCGAACAGATTTGTTGTTCCTTTGCTAAACCGATTGCAAAGGAATTGTTCCAAGTGCGTGACTTATTTACAAGTTGGAGGCACGGGGATACAGACGGAACTAAGTGAACTATAGGTTTAGGTTCTTGGTCTCAACTATACGAAGTTGGTTTAGATTTTGTATAGCGGCTTAATCCTGAGAGTATTCAATTCTGGACAAGGTCCCAGGGTTTTTATGCATTTGCGGTTTCCTCGTTAACAAAATCTTGTTGTGTCTTTTACTTTTCTATTTCCGCAATTAAAATTGTTTTATTATAATTAGAAGTAAAATACACAAACGTTAATTCCTATTTACTTGATAATAATCCTATTGTGTTTGGTTAAGTACGAACCATTTTTCAAGTAAACATACTTCATTGTTGTATTTTCTCGATCTTGTATCCATATTCAATCACGCAAGTTATCTTGTTGTCGTATTGTCTCGATCTCGTATCCATAGACGATCACACGAAGTGTGAACCGATTAGTTGTACTGTCACGACTCAATCTGTTTATGGGTGAAAACTATTTCTGCTGTTTTGTTAATTTGGTGTGTGTGGATGAGAAATGAATCTAAACCCTAAACAAATGCACTGCACGGGAGTGCTTTTGATTCGAGGGATCAATCTGTGCAATTCTGGCCTAAACCAAGAAATGGTCATTCCAGACTTGCTTCGGTCACAAAGTGAAGGAGATGGGGTTGATCTTAGGGAGGGAAGCGAAGAAGGTGTTGAGATTGTGGAGCTGTTGTCTGTTTATGACTTGTATCAGAAAGAGGAACTGGCTTGCAATAATGTAAGCTTATCAGCTCTTGTGTTTTCTGGATACGGATGACAACACTTGGTTTTCTGTGCTTGTCTGTGTGTTTGGAAATAGGTGATGAACCTATTTATACAAGTCATAAAGCACAAACCTCGTCTCTCGTAGGAAGTGGAGGAAGTGGAATGATGAAGTAGTGGGGTCGTGTGTGAGTGATTGCACGATCACGTCTTGGCCCACTTCTCCCATCATCGCTAACCGTCCATGTCTTCCTGACACGTTCTTGTAAGGGTGCGTTGCACGCTGTAAAACTCCAGACCGATAACCCAGTAAGTATCCCCCAGTTTGTGACATGCTTGATATCTCGAATGAGTGGATTGTGGGACCCACAGGGAGTAGCATACGATGATAGGTTAAATAACTGAGTTATTTAGGAAATCGATATTCATGAAATATCGTGTATACTCTATGCATGTAATGCATATAATATAATTAATGTGTATGAAGCATCGTTGTTTTAAGGCTTAATGGAGTAAGTTGCGGATTTAAGCGTCTTAGAACAGATGCATGCATAACTATCTTCGAATGATAGCTTGGAAGCTGCACAGGCAAGCCCTCCCTTGGCCGTTCACATGATGTGGTATAGTGACGGATGCTAAACACCACTACACCTTATTGGCCATTTAACTCCTAGCCTGGGCTGCCTAACCAAGCTGGTAGAGTTGGACGGACGAGATGATATATGACACTCATCTGCGACCGTTGATGAAGTTTTAAGGTTTTGAAGAGGTGCGCAAGCATCACTCTTCAGCTTGGTTGAAACCAAGCATGGGAGGCATTTTTGGAAGGACCGACTGGGCATGCGTATAGAAGGCTTTCCGGTGTACATGTCCGTACTTCATTGTCTCATGAAGGTGCGATCTAGGCCACTCAATTTGACCAGTAAAGAGGAGCGGACGAGATCAAATTTCGACAGGAATCCTATGCCGCAAAGGATTCTTAAAGGGGCGCGACATGCCACCTTCAAGGCACACGAATCGAGGCATCCAGCCATGGCTTGTCTTGGTCGGTCGGACATAGAGATAGACGGGCCCACAGTGATCACGTTGATACTCTCTGGACTTTCTTAGTCTATTCCTGCACCCTTCATCCAAGATGGCGAAGATGGGCGCTTGTGATTGATTAACGACACATGTAACATGCCGCAAACCCTAATTAGGGTTTTAAAACAGTCACACACGCATGGTTTTGGCTAATCGATTTTGCAGGTTAGGCTTCTCCTTCGGAGAGGTCGATCATGTGGGGCCCACATTGGGCCGACAGTGAACGTGTGTGCGCTTCTCCAATGGTCTTAGGCGCAATCTAAGCCATCCAAACATGCTGCCGAAGTTGGATGGTTGTGATTGTTTTAAGACACTAGTGGAACTTCCGCGACCTTTTAAAAGCATCACGCCAGCCATGTTTGGAGCAAACGTTCATTACTCCGTGGCTTTGTCGTGAGAAAACTGATCGAACAGGGATAGAGTGGGCCCGCTAATGTGCGTGTTAGCGCCTCCTCCATCTTTCATGGTGCGATCTAAGCCGTCCAATCAGGCTAGTGAAATTGGACAATCATGATCACTTTGAGACTACTTTAAGTAGTCTTGCTCATTCGAGCTTCTTCCAAAGCAGCATGGCCACCCTATTTTGGGTTGGCGTTTTGGCACGCTAAGAAGAGGAGTGTGATATTCGACCATCTAGGGAACAAACAGGCCCGCTGGTGGTCGTCACGGTGATAGCCTGCTCTTGCTAGGGTTCGTCTAGGCTAGTTAAATCATGCGGTCAACCTGCGTGGCCGTGATCGTTTCTGAGACTGATATGGACAGTCCAGATTTCCCTTAGGAAATTAAATATGCTAAATCGGGCTAATATAACACACCGAGAGATATAGCCTGTACGGGTATTTCGTTCATGCCTCATCATTGACACTTGGAGATTCGTGTTACTCTGTTAAGAGCAATGCTCAATCGTCATGCCGCACTAATAATGAGAGTTCCGCGGGAACATCACAGGAGATACTAGGAAAATCATGCATTATAAACAATGCTAAAAATTCACAGGGTATCTGGGATTGTTGCTACATGCTCCATCCTGGATGAATTTTGTGTAATTAATTCACAGAATATTTGGGATTGTTGCCACATGCTCCATTCTAGGTGAATTAATAAAGCGAAGAGGTACTCATCACTTATCAAATAGCTTTATCCTCTGAAGGATGTCAGCGTATTAAATTCGGCTTTTACAATTTTATCCTTGAACAAAAATACACTATCAACATTAAGTCCCCTGCCTAGCACACAATGGTTACACTATTGTGGGGTAGGCATTAGATGGTGACAAATAAAGATAAAACTTATGAGACAAAGTTAGATGTTAGCAGGAGAGAACGTGGAGGCGGATCTTGGAGAGAGCGTTGAAGCAGCTTCTGAAGCGAACGTGGAGGCGACTCCTGGAGAGAGCGTTAAAGCAGCTTCTGAAGCGAACGTGGAGGCGGCTCCTGGAGAGAGCGTTGAAGCAGCTTCTTCTTCAGTTTGGTTTTCCCTTTACATGCTTCTAGATTGACCATCTCTTGTGTTTAAGAAGTCCTTGACTGATGGCGAAGGAATCTCGTGCTGAGCCTCAGTCCCCAAGCATGACTTATATGGTTCTATCTCTGACCGTAGTGGTTGTTGCTATGGTGAAGCTCGGGCACTGGTATCAACAAACGAACAACGGTTCTCAGTTGCAGCTGTGGTCAGAAAAGACTGGCAGGAAGAGGCGTGACAGCTTCGGGCTCGAACTCGGCGGTCATCATATAGTGGTAGAGCTTGTCTCGTCATTAGAGGGAGAAGCTAATGATGGAACCGATAGCTTCCTTCATGCTGCCTCATGTAACAGAAAAGAGAGAGACAGTCCCCTGCCCATGGGTATCTACTGAGCCTTCAACTTGATAGATGTTGTCACGCTAGGTTCATGAGGCCGTCTTTACGTCTGCGTTGCGTTTCATAGACGTCCAGGAATATCACTGTCCTTCGACAATACGTCTGCTCTCTTGAGTATATCCTCGTCTTTGGACATCTTGGAATGATAGCGTGCTTGCATCTCTCTAAATTCACCATATTTGAGATGGGCAGTGCTAAGCAGTCCCCAGTCATACTCCTTTTCCATTATCATCTTTGGATCGTATATTTGAGGAGTAGGGAAGTTCTTTCATGCGAATGACTTAACTAATAGGTTCTGCAAATATGATGAAGCTCTTGACATGGAGAATCTGTATGTACCTCTTAAGTCCCAGGTGCAATGTCTTTTTGTAACACAACTACTTCTCCTACGGGAGACGAAATTCTGAAAGTGTCCCTTATTAATGTTGTTGCCGTCGAGCCAGACATGGAATATCTTGGACGTTGTTTCATCACTCTGGAAGCCGTGCATATGGTACTGGAGTTGGAGTTGGAGTTGGCGATTTTGGACGCGCATGATGTTGTATCTCGGTGGTGTTCCTCTTGCTGCTTCAGCGAAACTGCTTGCAGAAGGCCGAAGGTTGTATTGCCTGTTGGTGAGATGTATGCGAACATCATGAGGCTCTTCATTACTGACAGGATCGTTCTTTCTAGCAGGGCAGGTGCTGTTGCAACTGAGTGTTTAGCAGCTTCACAGATGTCTGAAAGTGCGGGTTCTTCGACAAAGCATGATTGAAAGGTACCATCCTATTGATGCACAATTACACCGCTTGTTGTTAAGTCACATTTGGATCGTGACCCTCCATTGCCTGAATCCGGGAGCTATTGACATAATCATTTGGATGTTCGCTGTTTCGCTGAAGCATTCCTCTTAAGTCTGTCAGAGTGATTCACCCAAGCTGCGGGTTCTTTCTCGACATGATAATGCAGACATTGCTATCTTCTTGAGGCTGCTCCCTTGAGGTGTCGGCTCCAGTAGATCTGAAGATGTCCTGGGCTCGCTCTCGTCCGGACTGACATAATAGGCGAACTCTTTATGACGATTTGGAGATGAAAATATTCGTTGAATCTTCCGAAACGCTTCCTATTGTAGTATGGTCCATACGAAGCTTGCTCCTTTCTTCAACAACGGGGTGAATGAAGCAACGATCTGGGCTAAACCAGGTATAAAACGTCGAATGTAGCTCATCTTACCCATGAAGCTTTGTAGATCCTTCATCGTTCGTGCGGCATCATGAGGATAACTTGGGTCTTGGATGGGTCCACCTTGATCCCCTCAGCAGTCACTCGCGTCATGCTCGTACATCCTTATCTGATTGTAGCCGCTATATCCATCCAAGAAGGAGAACACGCCGTGTCCGCTGGTGGCATCCACTAACATGTCGATGTTAGGTAGAGGAAAATCATCTTTGGGGCAACATCTGTTCAAGTCTCTGAAATGGCACGCAACACCTGATCTCGTGTCTGAACTGCCTCAGAGATTGTTTAGCCGGCGTGTTGCTGTGGTTTCCTTCAAAGTCTTTCATCGTGGTAGGTTGCCGTACGATCTTGCCTGGGAGAACCTTGGCCGTCCTAAGAGTCTTGAGAGTAATCACATTCGAAGACGCTCCCGTGTCGATGAAGGCCTTCTTGAACTCTGAATCCTTGATGCGTGTAGTAACATGTAGGGACCGGTTGTGACCTTCCTCTGCCATCATGTCGTCTTCTGTAAATATGACATTATTCACAGACATTTCTGGCGTTTTCAAGATTTCTGGACGCAAAGGGGCTAAATGTACGTCTAGGGCTATCTGGTTGATTGCAGCAAACGTCTCCACCCTTTTGATTCTTTGAGAGGTGTAAAAGTTCGCATAAACTTTCCATTGGAGAGGCTGCTTCCTGGTCCACTAGTCTACGGTTCATAGTGAAACTATTGACCTGAGGAGGATTGTCCGCCGGGCGTTCCACCATTTCTGCTCCTAAAATTTTCGTCATGTGCACCAAGCAGGTGAACAAGTTGTCAATCGTTCCTTTTATCCGGTCCACATTCCTTGCCAGAATTTCTTTCCTTCGTGCTAGTTCAACCAGAGTTGGGATTTTTCCATCGGTTGAAGCGACAGAGATGATGGGGTATTGAAATATGAAAATTCGTTATAAACAGAATGGTGGGTATTGAAATATGAAAATTCAATATAAACAGAATTGTTCAAAAGGGGTGAGAAACATTACCATTTGAGGGATTCTGGCTGAGATCCGTCGCGGTAGAATTATCCCTGAGGCCAACCATCTTTTTGAGAATCTTGAGATTGCAACCAAGAGATTAATCTCCCACTATGGTCGCCAATTGTTTATGGGTGAAAACTATTTCTGCTGTTTTGGTAATTTGGGGTGTGTGGATGAGAAATGAATCTAAACCCTAAACAAATGCACTGCACGGGAGTGCTTTTGATTCGAGAGATCAATCTGTGCAATTCTGGCCTAAACCAAGAAATGGTCGTTCCAGACTTGCTTCGGTCACAAAGTGAAGGAGATGGGGTTGATCTTAGGGAGGGAAGCGAAGAATGTGTTGAGATTGTGGAGGTGTTGGCTGTTTATGACTTGTATCAGAAAGAGGAACTGGCTTGCAATAATGTAAGCTTATCAGGTCTGGTGTTTTCTGAATACGGATGACAACACTTGGTTTTATGTGCTTGTCTGTGTGTTTGGAAATAGGTGATGGTCCTATTTATACAAGTCATAAAGCACAAACCTCGTATCTCGTAGGAAGTGGAGTGATGAAGTAGTGGGGTCGTGTGTGAGTGATTGCACGATCACGTCTTGGCCCACTTCTCCCATCATCGCTAACCGTCCATGTCTTCCCGACACGTTCTTGTAAGGGCGCGTTGCACGCTGCATGCTGTAAACCGCCAGACCAATACCCCAGTAAGTATCCCCCAGTTTGTGACATGCTTGATGTCTCGAATGAGTGGATTGTGGGATCCACATGGAGTAGCATACGATGCTAGGTTAAATAACTGAGTTATTTAGGAAATCGATATTCATGAAATATCGTGTATACTCTATGCATGTAATGCATAAAATATAATCAATGTGTATGAAGCATCGTTGTTTTAAGGCTTAACTGAGTAAG
Organism: Papaver somniferum; assembly: GCF_003573695.1. Classification (NCBI taxonomy): domain Eukaryota; kingdom Viridiplantae; phylum Streptophyta; class Magnoliopsida; order Ranunculales; family Papaveraceae; genus Papaver; species Papaver somniferum. The sequence goes on along the minus strand of NC_039366.1, from coordinate 112,747,618 downwards.
TCGCGGATTTAAGCGTCTTAAAACAGATGCATGCTTAGCTATCTTCGAATGATAGCTTGGAAGCTGCACAGGCAAGCCCTCCCTTGGCCGTTCACATGATGTGGTAGAGTGACGGATGGTAATCACCACGACACCTTATTGGCCATTTAACTCTTAGCCTGGGCTGCCTAACCAAGCTGGTAGAGTTGGACGGACGAGATGATATATGAAACTCATCTGCGAACGTTGATGAAGTTTTAGGGTTTTGAAGAGGTGCGCAAGCATCACTCTTCAGCTTGGTCGAAACCAAGCATGGGAGGCGTTTTTGGCAGGACCGACCGGGCATGCGTGTAGACGGCTTGCCGGTGTACATGTCCGTACCTCACTGTCTCATGAAGGTGCGATCTAGGCCACTCAATTTTACTGGTAAAGAGGAGTGGCCGAGATAAAATTTCGACAGGAATCCTATTCCGCAAAGGATTCTTAAAGGGGCGCGACATGCCACCTTCAAGGCACACGAATCGAGGCATCCATCCATGGCTTGTCTTGGTCGGTCGGACATAGAGATAGACATGCCCATAATGATCACGTTGATACTCTCTGGACTTTCTTAGTCTATTCCTGCACCCTTCATCCAAGCCGGCGAAGATGGACACTCGTGATTGATTAACGACAAATGTAACATGCCGCAAACCCTAATTAGGGTTTTAAAACAGTCACGCACGCATGGTTTTGGCTAATCGATTTTGCAGGTTAGGCTTCTCCTTCGGAGAGGTCGATCATGTGGGGCCCACATTGGGCCGACAGTGAACGTGTGTGCGCTTCTCCAATGGTCTTAGGCGCAATCTAAGCCATCCAAACATGCTGGCGAAGTTGGATGGTTGTGATTGTTTTAAGACACTAGTGGAACTTCCGCGACCTTTTAAAAGCATCACGCCAGCCATGTTTGGAGCAAACGTTCATTGCTCCATGGCTTTGTCGTAAGAAAACCGATCGAGCAGGGATAGAGTGGGCCCGCTAATGTGCATGTTAGCGCCTCCTCCATCTTTCATGGTACGATCTAAGCCGTCCAATCAGGCTAGTGAAGTTGGACGATCATGATCACTTTGAGACTGCTTTAAGCAGTCTTGCTCATTCGAGCTTCTTCCAAAGCAGTGTGGCCACCCTATTTTGGGTTGACGTTTTGGCACGCTGAGAAGAGGAGTGTGATGTTCGACCGGCTAGGGATCAAACAGGCCCGCTGGTGGTCGTCACGGTGATAGCCTGCTCCTGTAAAGGTTCGTCTAGGCTAGTTAAATCATGCGGTCAACCTGCGTGGCCGTGATCGTTTCTGAGACTGATATGGACAGTCTAGATTTCCCTTAGGAAATTAAATATGCTCAATCGGGCTAATATAACACACCGAGAGATATAGCCTGTAAGGGTATTTCGTGCATGGCTCATCATTGACACTTGGAGATTCGTGTTACTCTGTTAAGAGCAACGCTCAGTCGTCATGCCGCACCAATAATGAGAGTTCTGCGGGAACATCACAGGAAATACTAGGCAAATCATGCATTATAAACAATGCTAAAAATCCACAGGGTATTTGGGATTGTTGCTACATGCTCCATCCTGGATGAATTTTGTGTATTTAATTCACAGAATATTTGGGATTGTTGCAACATGCTCCATTCTAGGTGAATTAGTAAAGCGAAAAGGTACTCATCACTTAACAAATAGCTTTATCCTCTGCAGGATGTCAACGTATTAAATTTGGCTTTTATAATTTTAGCTTTGAAGAAAAATCCACCATCAACCTAGTCTATAGACAATCACTTTCGAAGAAAGGACTTATACGTGGACAAGTTTTAAATTGAGGTATACTTAGGTACCCTCATCTTTTCAACCTCCATTAAGTCAGTCCAACAAAAGATAGACACTCCTTTAATGCGAGACATTGAAGCTATTTTGTTCAGCAAGAAGTCAGTCCAACAAAAAATGGAATGCGAGACATTTAAGCTATTTTGTTTAGCAAGAACAGTCCTTGCTAATCATGCTCTTAATAAGTACCTTCGATATGTACCTGCTTTTCTTGGCAACATTTTGGATGCTATACAGTCAATGTCCATAAACAATAATACCATAATAATTCAATTTGTAAACTGATTTGGAAGGCCCAAAATTCAATTTGTTAACCAAACTGATGTTCTACCATTTTAATTGCTTTATTCAGTGCCAGTCCTAGCCCTAAGATCTCTTGCAGTTAATGCAACTAACAAATGGATAAAATACTTTTTAGTGGTCAAGGACTTTCTCTCTTCATTAATCTGCAACTAACAAATTTCAAACACTCGAGACTTATCTTAACGGTAAAATTATCATAGTTCAAAGCAAAATTCATCAAGAACTTGAAGGAATTTTCTTGAAATTATCATAATTCAAAGCAAATGTCCTATTTGTTATCTCAATAACATCATAAACTGTTTTACAAAGTAACTCAAAGTACTTGTACCTTTTAATTTCTAATTTCACCTACAGTTCTGAAAAAAGATGTAAACCAAATCCTCTCCGGTAAGCTCAGAGAGACATTCGCCTACAGTTCTGAAAAAAGATGTAAACCAAACTCCTCTCCTATAAGCTTATAGTAAACCAAATAAAACTAAACAACCAAATCCAAACCCAAAAAGGAGTTAGAAAGCAATAGTGTGGAAACACATTTTGGAGAGCCAATCATGTATGTCACTTACCACAGAAAAAAAATGTACATCACCTGGAGATCTAAGCTAGATTTGTTTCTGGTAACCATTTTAAAAAACAGCAAATTCCAACGTAAAAAATAAAAACAAAAAACAAAGAACATAAGCAAATTCCAACATAAATCCTGCTCCAAGCTGACATCGCACCATGAAGTTATACCTCAAAATATTAGGTGTAAGATATATATACATGTACTCCATGAATTTGGTGGAACTTCCCATCCATGGTCATTCATATCAGTAGGGGCCTCACCTAAGAACATGTCCTCTTCTTCTTCCACTTCCATATACCAGAATCCGAAGTTAAAATTTGATAAGTACCCTAAAAGCTACAAATGGTAAAACTATATTTCAAATTTTTAATAAGAACTCAAACAAACCATATATATAGTTAAAGCAGATCAAACTGACTACGTTCAACGGTTCGGTCCGGGAAATTTTCTGGATGTAGTCTGCAACAATGGACAGATAATAGTCAAAATCTTCACAAAAATTTCTTACTTTATCACAAAAAATTTCAGCGCGGTTAGATAATATGATTTTGGAAAATGAAGTAAGACTTGTCCTGCAACAACTATTACTTGTACAGGATCCCTTCAAACTCTTGAAGCTCAAAATGCCATGATGATTTTTCAAGAAAATCATAGATGACCTGAACTCAAACAAAGTAAAGTTAGCGCCAAATTAATATGAACCCACACGCTCACAGAGTTAATAAAAAAAACATAAACAGAACTGAAAATGCAAAACCTACATGTAAGAACAATTGACTTCAAAATCATCAGAACATTTGCCTTTTTTATAAGATCAAATATCGTGTTTCAGCTATGAAATATAAGCCCGGGGAATCATTCCTTGCGCCAAGCGTTTGATAAGTTTTATACCTGCCAATATAGTAGATTCTAATCCAGTATCAATTTGATATTATGACCAAAGGTAATGCATACATATTTAAAGATTGTTGATATTTAACATTTACAGAGATAATGTACCATCTATAACAGCTCTTACGGTTTTAAAGTCACCATATCTTCAAGAATAACAAAAAAAAAAAAAACGAATAATAGATTCACGATAATTATAAAGCTCACCATGAATTTTTTTTTTCTCCCACGTTGTTTCTTCTGTCCCTGCAAGGAGAAGAGAGGCATAAAAAGACCAATAAAACATAAAAGAACCGAATAAACCTTGTCGACATATTTCATAGAAAGAAAAATTGAAAACATATTAACTTTTTGTACCCTTGAACTTGATCACCAAGAAAACTTCAAGAAATGGTTTTTATCCCGAGATTTTTTTTTTGTCGCTAAATTTGGCATAAGATAGGTTTGTTTCTTCTTGCTACTAAATTTAGCATAAGATAGATTTGTTTCTCTTTTCGACGCCATTGCCTGTTAAGAAATTAACATAACAGTACAGAACAATATCTAGTAAATATAATAATTCCGTCTATTTTTGTTATTTTTTTATACAAAGATTTTGGCATAAAAAACAATATAGGGAAATAATAAGATGCTACCAAAGATTTTCCAAATCTTGCATGCATTTCCTATGATATTGGCGACAAAGAATATGATCGTCATGGATAAATCTATTGCAAATATCATGTTCATAAGTTGGATTTTCCGAAATCTCTCAATAGAACCATTATAAGATGCCACATAACTTTATGCAACATTCTCATTTAAACTTGATTTTCATTTCCCACATTAGCATGAATCTGAATTCCCTGCAATGAACATAATTACATTTAAAAATTAAAGCAGCCCAGCAGCTAGCCAGCATACAACCATCAGAGAGAATTAGATACTCACCTTATGATCCATGAGATGAATCTCAAGACCCCACACTTTCCCAATATTCTTGTTTCCGAATTTCCACATCTTCAACACCAATGCTCTCACAACTTTGTTAGTTGTCTTTCCTGGTTCAAGATCGATGAATGGTGTGTAAACTGTCTCTGCAGATTTGAATAACCAATAAAATCGTTGCTTATTCACCCGATATCAATTCAATCGAAATCACAACTGGATGTATTAATAACCTAATATCGATAGTCTAACCCTAAAAAAGAAAAAAAAACTAAAACACAACGAAACAACAAACGATCAATATCCAGAGTCAATCAATTCATTCGGAATCAACAACCGGTTGTATAAGTAACCTAAAATCAATTAGCTTTAAATTGGATGATAGTTAAACACTAAAAAAAGAAAGAAAAAGAAAACTAAAACACAAAGTGCTACTAACCTTGTTCCTGGTTCTTCATCGTTCCCTGCTGTTCATCCTCACCCCCTGAGTGCATGATATTAATTGCTTGATTCTAAATAAAAAAGAAGAGATTGACTGCTCAATACTTTGTCTGAACGTGAAAATCCGTGAACTCTGTGTAGCTTATATACATCTCTCTACCCTAAACTCCACGCAACTTCCTTATTTGTTTCCATTCAATAGAAGTGCAATATCACCATAGTTTGTACGTAAACCCAGCATTAACTTCCAATGATAGCATTTGTTTCCATTGAATAAACATGCAAACCAGCGCCTCTGTGATGATACCACAGAACCATGAAGTCATGGGTTCAAGGCTGGTGCAGAGAAGAAGAATAGACATGCAAAGATACCATAATTCAAATAGAATTTTGGGAAGTTTTTAGATTTCGTGGATACCTACACAAACCCAGCATTCATTAACTGCTAACAATAGCATTTGTTTCCATTGAATAGACATGTAAAGATACCATAGTTATTAGAATAGAACTTTTGGAAGTTCTTAGATCTTATTCTTATTTTGGATACTTTAATATATTATTGTTTTAAATACGGAAATTCACGGATTCTTTTTAAAATTCACAAATTCTTTTTCCATTTTTTTGTTTTTTTGGATACGTTTTTTTTTCCATTTTTTCCGACAACTAATCGGAAGGTCCGGATTTTATTAAAATCATGTAAACGCGGTGTAAGAATTTGCCAAGCTATCACTCGATTTGGAGCGTCAGATCGAGCCAGTTCTATTAAAAATTAACGGCCATGAAATATAGGGATATAAGTTACTTTTCGGCCAATCAGGAGCGATGGTTTGTTCACCGACCAATGAGAAGAGAGGTTACCGCAACTCTCGACGTGGTATGCGAGATGGCGTGGAGTTTTTAGGTGGTTGATTCACAATAGTCATACCAACATTACACAATAGCTCTTTAGGAACTTTATGCCACTTGGGAACAATTTTTGCTGCACCATGTTCTTTGGTTCTTTTAACGGGAGAAAGACGAACAATAGGTCGAACATCCAATAAACTAGAACTATGCCGAAGATGCCTTTACCACCACCACATATAGACCAAAAAAAAAATCTTTTCACGTGGACGTCTAGTCGTCGACTACTCGAGCATCATTGACATTATCATCCACAAGTCCATATTTCCAACATGTTTCCAACCCGCATAAAAAAGTATAATTACCAATTATAGGATTGGTTTTCACACCATAGATGATGAGATGGATCTTTGGTTTCCAAGATGGATGAGTACTTCATATTATGGCATTTGCAAACATCACTACAACACTAATACTATATAGCGTCACGACAAATATACAAAAATTACTACATTATTATTGTAATTATGGTATTTCTTATCTTAAAAAAATTAGAGTCACCAATATAGTCAAATGAATCCTTATATGATGAAAATGAAGAAACTCTGGAAACTCAAAGTCAGTTCAATAGGATATCAATTATCAACTCTAAAATTATCATTTAAATTGAACTTTAAAAATGTTTCTTTACTTGGGAAATCAACATACACCTGAAGCTTATAAATTATGCTCTCAAGGATTTTCCACATTTAGCTAAAGGTGAGAGCCTAATTAAAGCTTCATTTCATGAAAAATCAATTAAATCTCCATTTCACGAAAATTCATCCAAAAATTAAAGGTTGAATTTCATGAAAACCCATTCAATTTCATAAAGTCGGACCAACCATTACATGATTTGTTGTTTATCTTTTCTTTTCTTCTCTTTTTTTTTTTTTTTCTCCATGTCGTTCTGTGTGTGTTTGTCTAAGTGTCCGACCGAGTTCTTGGCATTTCACTATTATCTGGTGTCATTCATCCTTCTTATCAGTGACTGAGTATTTTCTTCTTCCTAATCTTACTTAATCAAATGACTTCTTTTTATGTACTTAAATATATTTGTACATTTGGTATATAGTGAGGAGGAAGAAAAGTTATTTAGACATCAATCATCGGTTGCATCAGCACCACTAACATCCAAATTATCAAAACGCTAACATGATTTTACGGAATTAGTTATTGACACGAAGAGCAAAAAAGGTAAAATAGAAATTCAGCCTGGGTTGCACAGACACGGACGCGTAGACCTGGACACGACGCGGACACTACAAAATTCTCAGAAAACTAGGACGCAGACACGTATATACATATTTTATTTATATATACAATCATGTATTTATACAACAAAGTCAAGTGTTTTAATCCTAAAATTAGAAAATGATGCTACATGTGTCTAAATTTCAAAGGAAAAGAAGATATCGTTTGTTAATACACGCCGAAGGTCAAGCAATTAATCACTATTAAACACATGGCACAATCAAAATGCATTCTTAAAACAACACATACCCAACTAAAGATATACACGATGTCATTTCCAATAACAAAATCCTAATAAAAACCTAAATAATTGATCTAAATGATTGTCTTTCTTCATTTAGTTAATAATAGTACAAATAAAAGAAGACGTTTAACTGAAAATGAAAGAAAAAAAATGCGTCAAATCCGAATTATTGGTGCGTCCAAACCAGACGCGCGTAGGACACGCAAATTGATGCGTCGGACACGCGTCGTGTCAGCGTCCCGCGTCCTACACGAGTCGGACGCGGACACGACTCGGAAAATGGAGCGTTCGTGCACCCAGAATCCCACTTTACAGTTTAATCCTTTTAGTGTTTTGAAAATTGCACAATTTAAAAGGGAGCTGCCTAATTTGGTAAGGGTAACTTATAATTTAACCCTTGCGAACCAAATCTGTAGGACGGTCGAAAAATGACTCGTTCTTTATATTAGTTCGATTGATGGAGATCTTCAACCGTGTAATGGCCAACAAAATTGGTATCGGAGAATAGCTACTAAAGATCCGTACGACGATCGAAAAATTGATCTTTTCTTTATATTAGTTAGATTAGATGGAGATGTTCAGCGTGCCATGCCATGATCACCAAAATTGGTTGGATAATTGATACTAAAGAAGACTCTTTATGGACTACTAGAATGACAACTAAATTTCTGAAGGGCGAAGACATCCTAATCATAGACATATATAAAAGAAGGCTATTATTGGGGCGTCACATTCTATTAGAGGGGCGTTACCTAATAGGATAAAAATGGGTCACCCATAAATAATATCAAAAACCCCTTATCTCAAATAATTTTGTAATGACTAAACAACCCTTATTTAGTTAATTTTAATTTAATTTAATTAGATAAGAATTAAATTAATGAATTTTGTTGTATACTTGGTGAATTCCGGGACAAAGGTTTTGTGGGAAGAAAAACTGGCCGTAAAATAAACTTCTGCGGTTGGAAATAATCCAAATCTAGACGTAAATTCACTTCTACGGTTGGAAATATTCCCAACCTAGACGTAAAATCACTTCTACAGTTGGAAATATTCCAAACCTGAACGTAAAATCACTTATACGGTTAGAATTAAAAGGAACCTGGACGTAAAATGAGCTTCTACGGTTGGAACTAATTCAAACCTGGGCAAATAAAATTCTACAGTTGGAATTAATCCAAACCTGGACGTAAAATCACTTCTACGGTTGGAAATAATCCAAACCTGGACGTAAAATCACTTCTACGGTTGGAATTAAAAGAAAACTGGACGTAAAATCGGATTTTACGGTTGGAAGTAAAAGAAACCTGAACGTAAAATGAGCTTCTACGGTTGGAACTAATCCAAACCTGGACGTAAAATTACATGCAAATAAAATTCTACGGTTGTAATTAATCCAAACCTGGACGTAAAATCACTTCTAGTTAAAGGGTAATCTAGACATTTTGTATATGTGTTAGGATATCCCGTAACCACTTTTTTGGACATTAAGAATCCAAGTAAAGTCCCTCTATTGGAGTGTGACGTCCCAATAATAGCCTTCATATAAAAAGGTAGGGAATCCATGGACTTGGAAAGGAGTCCTAGCAGAAAGTCAAAAACATAAAGAAGTACTATATTTGGAAAATAGGCAATGCGCCTAAGGTCAACGTATGATAAGACAAGAGAGGTGCTAACTCTATCATCCACCTCACCGTACCTAAAAACTTCCCTGAAGATCTCTTATTGGTCAAGCATCTCATTACCTCAGATAGTTATTGTGATATTCACAAGCTAAATTTCGGGTTCAACTAGGAGGAAATTGAAGCTCTAATAAATACCAATCTAAACTACAATGAGGAAGACTTAATCAAAAATGGAATTTTTTTTGTAATGTATAAGGCAAAAATGGAGCAGAGATACAACAGTAAAACCCAAATAGCTGACCAGGAAAAAATATGAAATTTGGATGTATCTCCTGCTGGCGTGCTCATGGGAAAGTTCCCACTAATGCTAAAACTGCTAGCATTATTCAACATATTGAGCACTTATTTGACATATGCAAGAGTGTGGAGGAAATTATGTCTCATTTGTTCATGGAATGTCCATATGCTAGATATGTTTATCATATCCTCTATAGCCAAAATCATAGAATATTTGGGAATATTGCAACTTCACTAACTTGTTAAACTCTTGGTTTGCTATTACTCCTAACATAACAAATCATCAGCATCATTATGCAAGTAGTACGTGTTAGTACATCTACAAGGCCAGGTGTGACAATATCTTTTAGAAAACTAAGATGTATTTGTTTGGACCATGTATATGAAGTGGGATGAGTAGCTTTTTATCATATCTCATCTCATACTAATATAGGAGATATTTTGGTTGGTCACAAAGGAAAAAACAGCTTGGTGTAATCCTGATATTACTAATACGACCTTCAATATTAACTACCATTTCAGATACATTCAAGGGTAAAAATATACATTAAATCAATGTTTACATAATCAACCTTACATATTTACATATTAACATAAATGCCATTGTTTTAAAAACTTATATTTTTAAAAATACACACCGTTGTTTTGTAAAATCAACACATTTGAAAAGCTATTTGAATTACATACGTAATGAGTACAAATAAGAACGTTAAATTTAGTCTACGAAAATATATCATTGTAATCAAGTTTGGAGTTGTTAAAAGAGTAAAATTCAAGCAAGTGCATCATATAATTTTACTAGTGAACAATTAGGTTATGGGTTGAAGTCTAAGCCCGTGAAGAGTTAGTAACTTAATCTTCTAGCTTCCATACAAAAGAAGCTAACAGATATATATTCCTATAGATAGGCGCGTAGTCAAAATGTATCCAGATAGATATTGGATTGGATAAAATTCTTCTACAACCTATAAATAAAGATGAAAATCTAACTTGAAAGATACACATTTCTAATCCTATTCTCTCCCCATAAAAACCTGCAGTAACTTTTACTCATTGAAGCGTCAGTCCTTGCAGGTACCCACGTTTTCATTTATCAACGATTCTAGGAGATCCAAAGCTATAGGATAGCTGATACAACAAGTAGCGGAAATCATAACTTTCATCAAGAACACGTCTCAAGGAAATTGTAGAATCTGCCGGCGGATGAAATCTCATCTTCAAGTGTAGATTTCGAGAAGTGATGTAGGAATATATATACTACAACAATATCCTCATCAAGTTGTTAAGGATATTAAACACCATCTCTGTGACTACGAGAGAATCCATAAAATTCTTGCGTTTATTCTTAACAATATGCATTATCAGATGTCGGATAATCCTCAAACGATAATGCCAATTCGGAACTCTTTCAGGGTATTTTGGGGTTATCAATAAGATTTACATTCTCCAAAACCCAAAGACATTGCATTATCACACTGCTCTAATTGCCACAGATCTTGCAGAAAACCTCATTGGAGAAAGATGGAAGTTAGGATATCATGGACCAACATGAGAAGCATATTAGCTTTCAAGTGGGCCGATGAAATGCAACACACTAACGTTGAATAAACTTGCTCTACGTGAAGGAAACTCAAGGAAGATTTAGGTTGTTCTCAATGAGAAGGAAACTCAAGGAAGACTCAGAAAGTTCTCCAGCTACCATGAGAGTTATCAAGGGAATTATGAAGACACCGCTTCCACCCATATTCTTTTGCTTTATTAAACCTTATAGGGTCATTCATCAGACCTAGAATTACTTTGCTTTAATCATGCTATGGCGTATTAGAACTCCACTTTCGTTAGGAGTCCAAACCTTATTTCAAGGCCTGGTTCATTCTGTGGACAGACATGAGATATTGGTGTTTTCCTATTAAAAAGATACTCCTATATGATTTTCATTATTTCCTAGTAAAAAATAACTGATCTTATGGGCTAGATTGAAGGTGCTAGATTAGCAGTTAAGTGTTGCAATTCAAAAAAAAGTGTGGCATAAAATTAACACTAGTTCTCTCTCCTGCCAGTTGCTAGCATGTGAACTAGCAGCTAGATAGTTTCGCTGAATGATTCAGAGTTGGGAAAACCACCTTTTCGCGGAATGGTTCAACGTTTGGCGATTTACTTTTTGATCTGACGGCTGAGATTTAAAGCGTTGAACGATTCATCGCTGGGTGGTCCCAGCTGACGTGGACTACTAATCTAGCTGCTAGATTAGCACTCCCATAAGACTTAACAGCTAGATTAGCAGTCCACGTCAGCCAAGCGATGAACCATTCAGCGCCCAACGATGAATGGTTCAGCGCTGAACCATTTCGCGAAAAGGTGGTTTTTCAGGCGCTGAATCATTCATCGTAATTATCTAGCATGCTAGTTCACATGCTAGCAACTGGTAGGAGAGAGAACTAGTGTTAACTTTTTTGCCACACTTTTTTTTTGAATCGCAACACTTAAGTGCTAATCTAGCACCTCCAATCTAGTCCATAAGACCAAGTCTAAGACTTAAGTGGTTGTCCTAGCTGACGTGGATTGCCAATCTAGCTGCTAGATTAGCACCCCATAAGACTTAGCCTAAGTCCATCTCATTTTGGTCCACCAAGATTCCTATGATGTTCTGCGACATTAGAAAACTAACATTCCTATAGAGGGATCGAAAATCAACTGGCTAAACCTAGTAATGATTAAAGAAATAAACAAATATTATCAAATACACCACAAAGTCCCTAATCAGTGGATTTAACACCTTATTAAACTACATATCCAAGAAAGAAAAAAAATTAAACTGGTAACGTTAGACCCATAAGTATTGCATGAACCATCTTACAAACACTGAAGACACCACTGCCATTGCACTAACACGGACCCTGACACAAAAAGTAACTTGAACCTGTTATTTTGCATACCAAAATTGCAGATTAGCAAAGCTGTATGATTTCCCACACCTCTTTCCTTACAGTCGATGAGCGTAAGAGACTCATCAGTTAAAAAACTACCTTCATCGCAGCAACCATTTAATCAGTTTCCACCAAGCTTAATCTTAGTTTTTTCGAAGGAATAGCTTTGGTGCGTTGCTTGCAAGAAGAGCGGTTAGACTTGCATACCCAGCTACAACCTTCACTTGATTAAAGAAATAAAGAAACTCATATTCTACCAAGTATCAAAGATGATAAATGCTATTCACTAAAAAAGTGCCACCATGTTTTGAATCTAAAAACAGAAACAAAAACAAAATAGCGTGTTTACATCTAATTGCAACATTGTGAGGAATTGTTGCATCTACCAATATCCGCTACAAAAATAAGGGACCTGTATACACATTTCATGTACCCCTGTACAATATACCCCCTCAAAATCAACTTCAAAATAACAGGCTACTGTCCTTCCAACAGAGTTACGCTTCATCGACTCAAAACATGACGATTCGATCTACTTGCGCTGCCAAAATAGAATACTAAGCTATTAAGCAAAGATGCATAGCCTTGTTCGTAAAGGAACTTACATGTGCAACTGCCAGTATGGAGCCTGGGCAACATAGAATACTACCTGTTTGTGCTGTGTTGTATATCTCGGCAGCCTTTACTTCCACAGAGGCACTGAAATGCCTTGATAGGATGATTGTGGTCTAGAAAATCAATTCCATAGTCCTGAAAAATATTAAAAGCATGTCATGGTGAGAAGCTTAGAAGTGATAAAATTGGGAAATAGCAATCTGAAAGATTCTCGTGCAGACTAAAATTGAGACACATAGGGTTCAAGAGCAGATTTAGTGAGGAGTTTCTACACATTGGATAGATCATCCTCGTTAAATTTATAACATCCTCAAAACTATAACCCAAGTCTACTTACCCAAGTGAGTTCCTCCATTGCCGCCACTTCTCGTGATGTGAAAAAAGCAATCTGGATTGAATAAACAAGAAAGAAAAATACATGAAAGTTCAATTAGCATGCTTTCCAAGAATAGACTTGAGTATTACAAAATTATACCACACAGGATGGTTTGCACAATAGAGCCAATTACTGAATTACACATCCGTACATGATAGTAGTGATGATCTGGGGACTCGATCTCGATGGGGATGTCGATCAGATTTGCATCGAAACACCTATTCAATAATAACAGAGTCATAGACATTACAACAAAAATATTGCATATATGGAACTAGAAAGGAAATCATAGTATCTTTCCTACGAACAGTATCAAAAAACAAGTTCAGCAATTCTGCAATGAATGTACAAAGCAAATGGTCCAAATTCACAGATGATATAGTGCCTCTAACTCATGGAGACTTGAAAGAGTAATTATATATTTTGAGCAACTAATCAAAAGCTCGTTCTAGTAGGACCCACAAGTTATTTTTTATTATTTTAAATTTGAGAATAGTTGGCCAAACACCTGATCCTATAATATTAACCAATGGATCAGAAAGTCAGATATAAGTGAAGAGAAAAATGCACATTCACCATGTTAAATGCAACTTCTATCCAACTAGGCATATGGAATATGTATGTGGAGAATACCTGTGGTTAACAAACCTTGCAACATTTCCATAATATGTTGCATCTAAACAGAGGAGCTCGTCATCCTTCAACACGGCTTCTGAACCCCAATCAGCATCTAATAGCACTGGATATGTGTGTCTCTCGTTACCAGTATTCCGCACATTCCGCTCATATAGCTCAGTGTTTGTCAATACTTCACCAACATACTCACAAACAAAAGCACCTCTAGGCAATTTGTGAAGAGCACGAATGCCCCATCCCTTCCCCTCTCTTGTAAAAAATACCTGCAACATAAGGAACTTCAGAAAATGATGACGACCCAAGAAAACTTCAATACAGAGAAGAAAAAAGTGGATGGAAGCTAATTTGATGGATTTGAAACTGAGCTGCCACCATTAAATAGGATGATTATCATTAATTAACCTAACCTGTAATTCGCGCGATATACCTCTTTGCACCACACGGTTACCACATTGTATGTGGCATCCGCATTTACTCCAGCACTCCTTGATGAACTTCCTCACTAAGTGCCCCTTGCATTTATCAGGGAGATCCGCATCATTAGATCTTTCAAGGGGACACTCTTTGCAATAAACAAAGCTGTGTTTTTTAGGATCGCGACACAGTGACATGCACTCATCCAGAAACTCCTTTTTAACAAGTCCTTCAACTGTATATCCAAATTCACCACCAGTTTCACCTGCACATGCACAAGGAACTGGCGAGGACAAACAATCACCATCGCAACTTGAGCAGCAATTTTCATCCCCAATACGAGCAAGTGGAAACTGGATATAAGCATTCTGATACACCAAGTTTCGGGGTATGTAATGAAAGGAAGGAGGGAGAAGTTCAGTACAGACTTCGTTTGCTACTGTAATTTTATATCTTTCTTGCCCTTTTGATATGTCTGCCACCTTATGGAATGAATTCGAACCATCAAGGGTACATTTACTCTGGTTATGAACCACCAAACCTAATGGATTTGTCCCATCAAGGGTACCTTCACTCTGGTCAAGAACCATGGAACTTTCTGAACTTGAAGGTTTTGAGCCACTGAAAATGTCTTCCTCATCCTTCTCACCTTTAGTCGTCAGAAGCAATTTCCCTTTTGGCTGAATAATTTGAGTAGGGAGACCAAGACCATCTGTTGAAATAGGGCGGGGAATTTGGGCCCGAGAATTCAATGAGCTTTTCACAGAACTTTCTAGAATAGTGAGTTTGAACACATGGTTGGCCTTAGGCAGCACAGAAGATTTCTTCAACACATCAAGGGGTGGTGTCCCATTTACAAGTGCTTTTCCCTTGCCTATTTTTCTCTCAGTTGCCGCATCAAGATAGGATTGGCAAAAGTCTTGCATCAGCTTCTTTATAGAAAAGTCGGGGTTAACAATTTTGTAGGACTTGATGCATTTGTCTTCCACCATCTTGAAAAGTGCATCTAGATTTGGCACACGGAAGTCTGGACGTTCATGGGCATAGTTAAACTGCAGAGAGATTTTAACTTGTCCAATTTCTGATGAAGCAATCTCAAAACTAGAAGAATGAGACTCTGGATTGTTTGTATGCTCCAGTGATGCCGTGGAGCATGTCTGCTGGTCCGAAATGCCATCATCTTCGCATTTCTCTTCGGAATTATTACAAGGCATCCTGTATTCCAACAAGGTTTGTGTGCCCATAAAATCATTTGGGATTGGAAGACCTTCTTAACATAACCAACCGGAATGTTGACCAGAAAAATAATAGGAAGATCAGAAATAAATCAACGATATAGCATGCAACGTAAATGCAAACACACGAATATCGGAACATGCATGAACACAGAATTAGATGAAATTTGCATCTTACAATAAATATCCTGAAACTCCATGAATCCAGATATGGAATAAGCACAAGGCGAACCAGCTAAAGGATTTTCAGGCGCATTTATTATCCCATGTACCAAAAACACTATGGAAGATAAGATTATGAAAGCAACGAAAAAAAATTGTATTCGTTTAGCTCCTTGTATTTTATTCGTTCACAAAGCTAATTTTGTTTCTCTGTTTCCATATATTCAGAAGGTTCCTCCTGAGCCATTTGTCATAAAGATACTTACAAGAACTAAAGTGGTAATATGTGCTGTGCTCACTATGCATGTATACTCTGCTACAGTAGATCTGCCTATAAACTTATGATACTGTCTGTAAGAGTTTCATATTTCATACTACTTCAAAGGGGCTCTAACTTGTATTAGATCAAGATCTCATGAATGGGACCAAAATCCAAGTAGATGCTTATGTTGAACTCCCTAATACGTGACAAAGCAGAAGGTGACTTCAATGCTGCGCTGGAGAATCTTTTTCTTAACATATTTAGTTTTAGGGAGCTCCATTTGACAGGAGTAGACGTGTTGCAAAGAGTTAAATAAGTTATATCCAGTGCGTGAATTTTCTTTGAAAAGCAAACGAGAACTTCGAGAAGCATGACTAAAGTGACGAAACAAGTTAACACCATTCAACTAAAGTTCCCCAAAGCAAATATCAATCACAAAATATGTATGCAATTTTTTTTACCTTCAGTTCTAACTGGAGCAGAGTCGCTCGGGTGGATCACTGAAAGAGGAACCTCGAACTGGGCAGAGGCTACAATGGGTTGCACATTCATGGAATTGAGAACACCAGTAGGTTTCTCATTAGTAAGATACATATCAGATGATCTTTTTGCCTCTGATTTTTTCTCTCTTGAAACAGAGACAGTTTGTCTACAACTTGGATGATATAACTCTTCAAAGTCCTGATGGTAACAAGTTCGAGGTGATGAAACAGACTGATTCTGTTTTTCCTTGCAATGGTTCTGAGAATGTTCTGTTCTTTCTCCATTTATATAACTTCGAGGTGAAGGCTTTGAAGTAGCGTCACTGGAAATATCACCTAAATGCTTCTGCAATTTTTGTTCTTTTAGTGGTGGTAGACCAGAAAATGCAGCAGAAGGTGAAGCTTCCCAATCATGTCTCGGATGCAGTTCTTTTAGAGGAGCTCTAAGATCCACTTCTTCCACCTTCTCTGCACCTTGTTCCTGATAAAGCAGACCAACAAGATTAACCAAGTACTAAAGGCTGAAAGACACAGGCTAACCAGTTAAAAAAAAAAACGGAAAAAAACTAATGACAAGACAAAAGATGGTGCACCTTATGTTCTTCGGACTCGAATATATAATCTGCCAATCTGCTGAAGTTATCTTGTTCTATAAGTGCCCAATTATTTTTAGACAACTTCAAAAGTTTCTGCAGATTTCTGTGTGTTGTTTCATCCGGAATGTCCATTTCCCTCATTGCCTGCAAGGCATCTATAACTTTCTGATCTTGTACCATTGTCGTTCTGATGTCCATAGAAATTCCTCACGACACTATTCACTACCTAGTTTCTTGTTCTTCTCTAAATCCTGGAGGCCGAAGTGGAACTTACACATTCCACGGGCATTTGCGGCTGAAAAAATAGTAAGAAAACAATATCTCAAAACCAAATAAGCGAGCTGAAAGAAACAGGCATACAAGTATACAGATTCCATATGTGAAAATAAACATAAAATCCCCAAAAAACAGACAACCTATTTACCAAATAGCTGATCACATATGTACTAGTAAACTGAACTATATGCAAGATTTAAATAACAACAAATAAACCATCGATATCATCCAATATATCACATCATAGCAAGACAATAGAACAATAAACCCGAAATCATGTACTAAAACGGAAATCATTGAACAAAAGTGAGAAAGCGCAAGATGATCAAACCCTACCAGCTCATATGCTCACTTCTCGTCGAAGTGCTAAAGTCACACTATAAACTACTGGAATGTAAAATGTTTAAGCAACTACAAATAAATCTGATACAAATCGAACAACAATGTAAACGGATAATTAGAAAAACAAAAAAAAAATCTCAAAAGTTCATCCAAAACAAAGTAAATCCCATTTTGCTGGGGAAAAGTAAATAATACATTTGACAAATTTCAAACCAACAATATATCTACACCGCCACTTTCCAACCCAAACATGAGGATACACGCTTCAAATCCCTCGATTTTCAATGACATGCAAAAGCAGACAAAAGATAAAAAGTTCACAAAATCCCAAATTCAATTCAAAAAAAAAAAACAGCAAAAACTTACACCTAGATTATTACCACAGCATTCGAACAGATTTCATTGCACATTAACAACGAAGCCTAGAAAAATACTTGGAAATCAACCTAATTAAAAGACAATAATCCTCAAGTAAAGATTATATACAGTTAATACAGAGCAATCAACAACAAAATTGATACTAGCAGAGCTATAGAATCCTACTTTAAGCACCAAGATTCCCCTAAAAAACCCCTAAAATCTTCTTCCAACAACAATATTATGCATATGATTTCAACAAGAGGAAAACAATGTCGCTAGAGAATGAAGAGCTCTACAAAAACGAAAATGATGAAGAACTTACGGTAGTTTAGAGGCTTCAGAGGAGCGGAGGATAAGAAATTAGGGCAGGAAAGAGAAAGGGATTTTGGGGAGAAGCTTTTATGGAGAGAAAGAGGGTTTTTGTGTGATCAGTCTAGACGCTTCAGAGCAGAGAAGAGAAAGCGTTTGCCAGTTATACTCCCGGAGTGTATAAGTGTGGAGGTTTGTTACATATGTGGGCCAACTCAATAAACATTTGAAAATGATTTTATTAAATACTGTCTTACTGATTCTATAAGGGCTGTGCATTGGATTATGCCGTGGAGGGATTAATAAGTGAAAAATGGTGTACGATACTTTCCAGAGATGATTATTAGTCATTTTTTTAAACTAAACATATTCTTTTAGTAATTTTAAAGGTGATAAATAACAATCTAGCAAAATTTTATCTGTTGGAAAAAAGTTTTGTCTATGTGATGGTGGAACCCACACTCAAATCCATTAGATTCTTTTGGTGTAACCTTGTGGAAAAAAATGTGGGCCCTACTAACACATGTGAGTCTTTGACATGTGAATCAAATCCACTTTCCATATGAGAGTGAATATGACTGTAATTTGATCATGGAATACAAAGAGTTTGAAGGTGAATAATAAATTCTTTTATTGTTTTGAAAATTGTGTTATTTTCTTTTTGTTTTATTATGTTGGATATTTGAATCTTTATCTTGGCTTGTTAATAAGGCCTATTCATATGTACATGTCAAAAAAAGTTTGTTTGACATACCAGATGGCATGGCAAATTAGTTGGGCCACCATGGGAAAATCACATAGCGACAGAGTTTCTAGCGACCAATATTGATAATATCACCAACGATAAAGTTTATCGCCAGAGCTACCTTTCATATCGCTCGATATTGAGTCTAGCACCAACGACTAGTTCTTTATCGCCTATAAATAGGTAATTTTCAAACTCAAAACTTACCCCAAATTTTTTGTGTAATTTTTTTCTCTATTTTTCTCTTTTTCAATCTAGTTTCTCTATTTCTCTCTTTCTCAACCTAATTTATTTTTTCTATTTTCCCTAAATGGCACAATTTCAACCCAACTTGATTCGGCAACACGACTTGATTTTTCGGGAGTAGTGCTTGAAGGTGCCTTTGAGAAGATATGTGATAGTTATAAACAAATAGTTAGGAAGAAAAGAAGTCTTCAAGTTTTGGATATTAACCAAGTCAAAACTGCAACTAAAAAAAGGCAAAGAAAAGTTCAAGGCAAGGAAAATCAAGGCAAAACAAATTTGAAGCCAAAGAAGAAGATAAACAAAGGAAATTTCGTTCTTGAACACATTGATTGGAAGTCTTGTGAAATGAAGAAGATTAACAAGATGAAGAACATTGTCCCAAATTTTTATTTTTAAAGTATGTATTTCAAATTATTATTGTCTAGTTTTATGTCTTGTAAAATGACTATTAGTGATTATTATATCGAAGTTCAATGAATTTGAAAATTTGACGAGTATTGTTGAAAATTAAGCTTAATTTTATTCTTAATCCAATCTTACATTTTAATTAGAGATACATTTAATAGTTTAAACAAATATTACAACTTAATACTTAGACTTAAGCAGACAATTAAGAAATTAAAATATAAATATTGGACAATATTTGGTCAACCCTCTTAAAATCTCGAAACAATTTCCAAATTGGAAGTCTTTTTCGTAGATGCGGCGATATTCCGCACGACACTTTTTTTGAAGTTCCATCATGGTTTCACCATCCCTCATGTTTGGACCTTCTTGCTGAAGTAAAACAACATACATAATAACTTCTTTATTGATTATAGTGAAGCGATGACTCAACCCTGAAACATCACGATTATTGGGGTTCATTGTTTGTTCTTGAAGTCCCAAAAATCCTTTCCCAAAATGTTTGAGGACTGAATTCATCTGCGAATAAAGTCTCAGCCAAAGAAAGTTATTAGGTATGTTGTTTTGGTTCTCGCCTCAGTAGTAAATTTTGGTACTCGCCTCCTAATTCGACTTCGCACATTGGCACGATTAACAACTCTTTGAATTTAGGCAACATGTTGGTTTGCTACGAACGCAACCATGTTCGTATTATCAGCCATGCTCTTTGAGGAATTGGAAGAGTGATGAAAAAAATTGGAGATTAAGAAATTCTAGAGAGATTTAGAAATTCTGATGTAAGTTGAAATGAGTTTGAAATTGGGTATTTATAGATGGGAAAAATTGTAGCCGTTGGATGAGGAACTGATAAGCGATGATCAAGTCAGCGAGCGACATAGTGACCATCGCTGGCGCTGGAATGACCAACGAGCGCTTGTTTGACCATCTAGCGATGGACACTCTATCGCTCGTTGGAAAGTCTGTCGTGTATGCCTATATGTTATATCTGACATATAAGCATATATGTTTTGCACTTTGGCATACCCATAATGGGTGCATATATGGCAAAATCTAATGTTTGACATGTGCATAAAAATAGGCCTAACAAACCATATATATGAGTCTAATCTTGATACTTACTAGTTTTCCTATTCTTTTGAGTATATTTCTGCTACAAATACGTTCAACGAAGATGGCAAGTAATTGCAGGTGTCAAAAAATTGTGTTTTTACGTTATTAATGTCTTCAAAAACTTTTACGCCTGCATAAAAAAAACATTTGATTTCACATTTTCACCAATATCACTGCTTCCTCCACCAGAACGCTATTAACAGCCACCAGTGACGCTTTTGCCTCCTCCACCACTCACCAACACTATCTCCATCGCCTTCACTACTACTCAACCCAATATCGATAAAGCTTCATATAGATAGACAGAATGCAGCCACAATGCTGTAATGTGATAAGACAGTAGAAGAGAGACGTTAACACGTGTGTTTCAAACCAACTCATCATTTAATGCCTCCACAACCTCCACATAACTTTTTCTTTCGGGTGGAGGGTTTCCAGCGGAGCGAGCAGCAACAGAGGAAGACGTAAACCACGATAAGCGATATTCGGTAGGTTGGAAATAGAGAAGTCACTTGGAGGGTCCCAGTCAATACTCTAAAAATATACAACCTGGGTTCATAAGAAGGGATTGACAAATTTGTGTGGAGAGTTAGGAGTAGAGTGAGGAACATTGTAACTTAGAGTGTTTCCCACATATGCAAAAATATCATATCTCACTGTAACCACCTTGATCAATAATATGAGCTTAAACTCATTACCCTCATAGATGTAGGCTGTCTTCAGCTGAACCACGCTAAACACTTGTGTCATTTACATGTTCACATGCACTTATATTCATTACGATTTATAGTTTGTTTACATTAAAATCACTTATGCAAACAAATTTACTTGAGCGTACTGCAAATCTAGCTAGATCCACTAGTTGGATTTTCAGTGGTTACAGTTTGGCGCCAGAAACAGAGAGATTTATTGGTAAAGATTTATCTTCCCTTCAAAACCTTTTATAAACAACAATATAACTCATATATTTTATCGCTTTATGTTGGTCGAAATACCATATATATAAAAGAGATAAGAGGTCATAAATGTTACTTCATAGTAATCATGGAAAGCCTCGGGAAGCAGCTGCTTATGTTGAATAATAACATCATGGAGTGAGCATATGTAGATCACATAAACTCGAATGTTCTGTCTTTTTTTTTATTGAAAATTGAAATCGCAGATCGGTGATATGTAGAATGAGGGAGAATAAAATGAAGAAATTACAAACCGAAAGCATATCACTAATCACTATGAAAAGCTAGTTTCTTGTGGATTTGAATGACCTGCTAGTGAAAAATGGTTCGTTAATGTATCCAGGAGCATAATACAAAAGAGTTTGTCGGGCATACACAAAGTATTTCAACTCGTGTACGATTTAATAAGTGGGAAAAAAACGGTTCAGTCCAAAACTGCACAAAAAAGAACACATTAGTCCACCCCGATCCAACCAGAAACAGATTAGTCCACAAAATATATAAAGACGTTGTTATCCTTCGCACGCTTTTAATAAAGCACACGTGCAGTGAATGGAATCAGTTTTGTGACTGACACAATGAACGTGGTTGCGACACGTTTGCTTCAAAAAAGAAACTGAATTAAAGAAACTGCGGCGTAACGGACAAAACAATAAATCCATTTTAATTGTTTTGCAGACTAAAAGCAGAAGAAAAAAATCGGTTGAAATTTTGCAGACAAACCCTAGAAATTTCTTCAAATTATTGAAAACATTTCTTCAAAAACCCTAAAATCTTACTAATCAAAATACCTAGATGATTGCAGTATCAGTAACATTATGTTGAAAGGAAAAAAAAGTAGTTTCAAAGACAAACGCACCAACAGTGGAAGATTCAACATCCACTGAAGAAGAAATTCCATCAGTTGCGGTAGAAGAAAATCAAAAATCAACATCACCAAGAACGAGATCAAAGTCAGCATTAAAATATTCAACACGAATTTCATCCCCAACTCCATCAGTTGCTGCAAAAGAAATTCGGAAATCAACGAGATTGAAGATATCATTAGAAGATTCAACATCAATTTCAGTACCAGAAAGTTCAAAAATATCACCAGCTAAGAAGAAATCTAAGCCTTCAAAGCCTTCAAATCCTCCAAAGCCTCCAAAGTCTTCAAAGCCTTCAACATCTGTTATCTCAAAAAAAGGTAACAATTCAAGTACAGTTCTGTCTATTTTTGAACAATTTTTATTCAATTTCTTGTACATGTATACAGATCTGTACACCGCCATGTTGTTGCAGTAATTCATATCTAGTTCTTTCTTATTTTTGAGAAATTTTTGTGGGAATTGTTGTTGGTGTGTACAGATCTGTACACCACAATGTTGTTGTAGTGATTCATGTCATGTTCTGTTTGTTTTAAAGATGTTTCTGTAGCAGTGTACTGGTTTGTACACCAACATGCTATTTCAAATTCATATGGCCTAATGTGTGTGTTGTGCCGTCACATGTGTTTACCGGTGTACACACCTTTGCACCAACATGCTATTTCACCTTCATATGGCATGTTGTATGTGTTGTCAACCTGTTATTTCATCTTCATATGGACTAATGTGTGTGTTCTCAACATATTATCCCATCGTTTTTGGTGCTGGTGTACACATCTTTGCACCAACATGCTATTTCACCTTTATTTTGCCTGTTGTCTGTGTTTTAAAGCTGTTTTTGATAGATTTCTGTATGAGTGTAAAGATTTGTACACGCACATTGATTTATGGCATGTTGTGTGGGAACAAATGTTGTTTTAGTTAGTTTTTTGTAGGAGTGTACACAATTATACACCTGTATGATATGGTCTTATTTATGTGTACAATGATATGATTTGTACTTATATGAGTATAATGAATGTATTATTCTTCTTGATTAATTTTCGTAGATACCAACAAACCATATAGGTCAAGTTTCCATGCCTTCAGTGAATTTGTGAATAAAAACCTTGAGGAAGATGAAACAAAAAGAGGAAAAAAAGTATGGTTCACCAATTATCAACTAGAGAAGCAAAAAGAAGGACCATTCTGGCCTGTTATAAATATCTTTGTCCACAAAAAAGCAGACCGGAAAGATGAGGAAGATACAAGTAAAAAGAGAGATGATATATGGACTAAGAACCCAAACTCAATTCTGAAAATTGTGAGACAGTACCGCCATGAAATTTGTGACTCAGGGGGACATTATTTCATGTTTGATACTACCAAGAAGAACAAGCAAGTGGCAGTAAAGAGTGAACCTGAGGATTTGTTTCTATTTTATGGGATTAAGATGGTGCCAATGGAAGTTGAAAAAGGGGAAGATGTAAAAACTACAGCTGAAAGAAGATACGGTCCGCTGATAAAAAGATTGACTCTTAAGAAACGAACTGAGCTGGGAAAAAAAGATGTGGAGGAGGAAATCGCATGTATCATGAAGCTAAACCCAAAGTCAAAAATGGAGATTGAAAGAAATGCTGAAGACTTAGTGGTGTTGTTTACTATGTACTTGTGTATTACTGTCTTTTTTACCTAGGAAAACGGAAGTATGATTAGCAAGAACCAGTTTGCACACTATTTTGAGTCTTTGGATAGGATGAAGAGAACTTGCTGGCCAGTTCATATACATGAGTATCTCATGGAGAGCATTAAGAAACATCAGGATTCACCAATTAAAGTTAATGGTTGTGTGCTTTATCTGTTGGTGAATTTACATGTGCACACAGTTGTAAACCTGACATATCCATTCACCATTTTAAATAATTCTGTTCATTGTGTTTGTTCCTTTCTCTTACATTTATAACTATTCACCTATTTGTTAATGCAACATTGGTTTGCTGAACACAACAAAAGCATGAAGCCAAGCAATGAGGAAGGTGTGCCAAGGCTTCTTAGGTGGATCATCAGCGATGTCAGTAATACAATCGAGAAAGAACTGAATGATTGCATGAAAAAGGTATCTCAAAAAACTTTCTTAGAATAGTATATGTACATTGATATACACCTTTAAGAAGGTGTACATGATTGTACATTGTTGATAGATTTTAAGAAAGTTATCATGTGTACAATGTACACTCTGAATGAAATCTTTAAATGTGCAAAGGAAATACGGCTTGAAACTGAGGAGGATGAGGAGATTGAGGAGGAGGAGGAGGAGGATGATGAGGATGAAGAGGAGTAGGAGGAGGAGGATGGGGAGGATGGGGAGGAGCACAAGGAAGATGAGGAGATTGAGGAGGAGGAGGAGGAGGAGGATGAGGAGGATGAGGATGAGGAGGAGGATGAGGAGGATGGGGAGGGGCACAAAGAAGATGATGAGATTGAGGAGGATGAGGAGGAGGAGGAGGAGGAGGAGGAGGAGAAGGATGACGAGGTTGAGGAGGAGCACAAGGAAGATGATGATGATGGTGATGACAATGATAATGACAATGACAAGGAGGAGCACAATGAAGATGGTGACGTGCATGATCATAATTATGATGATAATAATGATGATAATGGTGATAACAATTACAAGGAGGGTAGAAAGGGTGGTGATACGCATGATCATGACAATGACAAAGAGGGTAGCAAAGGTGGTGATGACGAGCATGGAACTGAATATGAAAGGAATGAAGTTCCGTCTGAAACTCCTGAAAAGCAAAGGTACAATATCAGTTTTTTTTTAAATTTGCAAGTCATTTCTTTTTTTTTTATGTGTGTACATAGTCGTACACCAGTGTGTGAAAGCTAATACCTTTTCTCAAAACTTGAATCTTTTTAGCACTCCTTCACCAAAGACCAATGAGGCAAATGAAGAAGAGGATGGCAAGGGTGGAACAAGCCGAGGAGTTGAGTCTGAAACTGGTAACAAGCCGAGGTATATGTGTAGCTCGCATTTTTTCTCATTTTCTATATATGTGTACCAAGATGTACACCTTAGTGATTTCTTCTGTGTGTGTATCAAGATGTACACCTTAGTGATTTCTCATTTTCTAAAAAAATTGCATTTTTTTCAGCACTCTTCTGCCAAAGGAAGTTGAAATCGCTGAAGGTCAAACTGATGAAATTGACAAAGTAGCTGGGTGTGAAGCTGCTAACAAGAAAAGGTATAAAGAAAATGATCTCAGCTTATATATATATATTATTGTTTTTAGTATGTGTGTACAAGGATGTACACCTTTATGACTTCTTCTGAATTTGTGTACATACCTGTACATTGGTGTAAAACTCTGTACACCATTGAAAATTCTCATAAAAATTTCATTTTTCAGTACTTCAATGCCAAAGACAAGTGTAATCAATGAAGATAAACAAGACCAAGTGAACCTTGATGACCAGAATGTGATGGATGGCACTCGAACAGCTGAAATTGATGAAGTTACTATAATTGCAGCTGAAGCCATATGTCACTTGGATCCTAAAGAAGTACTTTTACTCACACAAGGAGAAGAATCACAGAATGAGACTTATACATCAATTGAGGACCTTCTAGATAACTTATCTGAAACTGTGTTCGTAAAGCTTGAAAAAAGTTGTTACAGAACGACACCATCTGAAGTGAAGGAAAAGATGGAAACCCTGATTCGCCACGATTGTCCAAGCTTTGCATTATTGAGCCAAGAATATCCAAAAGAAGAGTCGTCGCAAAAATCATTATCCAATGAATATGTACGAGAAAGGATCATTGAAGAAGCAGTGCAGTTCATTCAACAAAATCCTAGTGAATTCTTTAGCATCCAAGAGGTAGAAGAAGAGAAGACGACTCCAGTGAGGACAAGAGCAGGGAGGATGAAGGAAGCAGAGATGTTGAAGACACAAGCCGCTGGTAAGTTTTCCAAGACACCACAAAAGAGAAATGCAAAAAGAAAGCTAGATCCTGATTTCACTGCCGAGGGTAAAACCAAACGAGTTATGATAAAAGCAGATCCAAAAGGCAAGGGGATCAAAGAGGGACAAGAACCAGGTTATCCTGCGCCAATAAAGAGAAAAGGAGATGTATATTGTCCTCATAATCCGTTGCCAGATGTTCGTCTATCACCACTATACCAAGCTATGCAAGCAGGACAGGACAAAAAAAGCGTACACAAATTCTTTGACTATGCAAGCCTGGAGTAAGTTCGCAAAACACCATGATTGAATGTTATAAAAAAAATTATGTGCACAACTTTGTATACCATGTTAACATTTCCTTTATGTTTCCGCATCTCTGTAGCTTGGCAACTAACAAGCCTGGATGATCCAACAGTCAAGGAAGATATTTTGATTGCTGGAAGAGTTCTTCGTAAACTGATGTTCAACAAATATCTGGACCAGGAGGTACTCCAGTTCTACATCCATCGACGTAGAAGATCACTTGTCAGAGATAACATTCGTCCTCCAGATAGCAAAAAGTACCCGAGCTGTGAAATTATGAGTCCTACTGCATGTGTAAGTTTCTCAAAACAAATAAGAAATGTCATGTATAGTTACTTTAATATGTATTATGTACATAGTTGATTGACATAGCGTGTTCTATGTGTTTTTAGATTTCTTTAGCTTTGTACATTGATATACACCAATATGCATATATGATTGACACATGGTCTGTTAAGTGTTGATTGTTATATTTATTTAGCAATGTACATAGATGTTCACCAATATGCATCTATGATTGACACATGGTCTGCTAATTCTTGATTGTTAGATTTATATAGGTGTGTACATAGGTGTACACCTGTATATCATACATGGATATACGATCTGTTTTCAGGCCTGCAATGTTTGATTTGATAGTTTTCTATAATAGTGTACATGCTTGTTAGTTTTCTGATTAAGGTGAGCCTAATTAATTTTGTTTTCTAACAAATTATTAATTGTAGTACTATGTCAAGTATAATGTCACCAGCGAGGTGGAAAAGCTTGTGGTTAATTTCATACGGGACATGCCTGAGAACCTGGAAGTTCTTGTAATCCCTATCAATCACTCTACAGATCAAACGAGGATGGGATTGCACTGGTCACTTTTGAATTTTGATTTCGAAGCCAAATGAATGGAAATGGTATAACTCGTTACACTCAGAAAATGAGAAGTCATATCAAGACGA
Source organism: Papaver somniferum (assembly GCF_003573695.1). Lineage (NCBI taxonomy): Eukaryota > Viridiplantae > Streptophyta > Magnoliopsida > Ranunculales > Papaveraceae > Papaver > Papaver somniferum. The sequence goes on along the minus strand of NC_039366.1, from coordinate 112,719,823 downwards.
TGCAAAGCAACTAGCAGCTGTGGTACAAGTGGAACTCAACAAGAAGAGAGAATTGAAGGGTAACCCACCTATAGAAGAACACGAATTAAACATCATGCCATGCCCTTCACAAGGAATCAACCCGGACTGTTTAATATATACTTGTTACTTTATGAAACGAAGTATGAAGACAACAAAAGGTATGGAAAAAGGTCAGCAGAGGGCCAAAGACATTTGTCAGCAAATGAGATCAAAATTGGTGGCCAAGATGTTGACAAAAGGCGGATGGTATGAAAAGGTGTGGGATATAGCAAAGCACGAGGAGCATAATCAGTGGCGCAAGACTACAGGAAAGCAACCATTGAAGAGGAAGAAGAGCTTTTAATCTTCATTCAAGATCACTTTCTGAATTTTTCTAAACATTTTTAATCTTCAGACAAATTTTTTAAATTTCGGTGTCACTTTTTATGACTTATCTCTTTTCAAATTTCAGTTTTTATCAATCTGTTTGACTTATCACTACTAAAAGACCTTGAATTAATATTTTTATTAGTTTCAATGTTAATGTTACAAGTTTATGACTTATCTCATTCACCAGGCTTTGAAATATTAAGGTGTACTTGATTGTGCATAGTTACTGACAGAGCAGAAAATGTTTAGAAGGTGTACATAATGGTACACATGTACTGTCAGATTTTTATACTTGATCAAAAGTATAAAAATTGAAAACATAAAAATATATTACTAAAATTTGTATAGCTTGTAGAACTGAAAAACATGAGAATTGAACATAGCAAAAGTACTTACTAATTATATACAGATCTGAAAACATATAATATTACTGAGTAAAATAGACTAGAAGCATCCATTGTACACCAAGGTGTACATAGTGGTACACCTGTAAAAAGACGGGTAAGAAAAACAGAAGTTTGCAGGAAGGTGTACATAATGGTACACATGTCCTGGCACTAATTATCCACGCCAAAAGAAAATTGAAAAGACAGAATCTTTGAACAAATAAAACATAGAAAAAATCATCAAAGCATGGAGCAGGTAGCTCTGTTATGGTGACCAAGAGTGAAGCAATTTGTGCACATCATTTTCCTCTTTTTCTTCTCATATGCATTCTTGAAGCGCTGTGTTCTTCGTCTACCCGGTGGAGGAAAATGAATAGGAACAATAACCCTATCACTAGGATCGTAAGACTGCGGCTTTTCATAATTAGGGATTGGCAAGATGATCTCCTGGTATGTCCTGTTGTACCATTCGGTGGTGAAGTATGGCTCAACAAATGAATATATGTCTTCTATAGTAGCTTGAATGGCAGCACAAGCATGTGCACAAGGAAAACCATTCACTCGCCACCTGTGACATGTACAAGTTTTCTGCAATAGATCTACAAAATGAGTCCGGGGAGACCTGACTTCATACAATCTTTCCATGGACTGAACAACATTCCAAGTACGACCAATGTCGATGTTTTCCTTTAGTAAATCCTCATATTCAGGAGTGAGCCTAGTGTTGAATGTTTCCAGACCTAGTATCCTTCTCTCAGACATTTTCTCCATAACCTTCAAACTAACATAATAAAAATACAAAACATAAAATCAAAAACATGATCCAGAAGGAATACGGATAAAACATGTGCACATTGTTGTACACATTAAGGAAATCCATGTGCACAATAATATACACACAGTTGCAGAATTCAGATGAACACGTGTACAAGTATCTACAGAACAAGCAAATCCATGTATGCAACAATATAGACATACTTGCATAAATAAAAAACTAAACATAAAACTCACCGTATCCCATCGAGAAGAACAAAAGCATGCAACTTTTTGAAAGGAAGAACCCAGTTGTTAAAGGACTCGGCAAGAGTTGAAGAGTGAGCACCATATCTGCATATAGGGAAAAACGCATTTGCCCATTTCTCCTTTGGAATAATCCTGATATAGTTAGCAACATGTCCACCTCCAATTGCATGCATTCCCCTCAAAGCTTCTTCAAAGTTTGATGGTGTGTAAGAGTACGCAGCTTTGTAAAACAAATCAAGAACGGGATTCGAATTCGCATCACCTGATCCAATGGGGAGATTTCATTTGATGTGGTAAAAGCAATAGTTGTGATGTGAATTAGGAAAATATTTTGGAATGCCTTGCAGAAGTCCTTCATGACGATCACTAAGGAAAACAATCTGACGACCATTGACAACATGTTGAAGATTCTCCAGAAACCAAAACCAATTATCTTTGTTTTCAGAAGAAACAATAGCAAAAGCAAATGGGTAAAACTCATTGTTTTCGTTGATACATGTAGCATCCATAAGAGTACCCCTGTATCTACCAGTAAGGAAAGTAGAGTCCAAGTAAATCATGGGCCTGAGATACCTATAACTATGCTTGCAAGCACCGTAACAAACTAATATCCTATAAAATCTACTGGTTCCATCCTCAACTTAAAACTTCACATAGCTATCGGGATTAGTTTCTTCAATTGCTTTGACATACCAAGTAAAATCGCTATACGACTTCTCGTCATCGCCATACTGTTCTTCAAATACAGCTTCTTTCCCTCTACGGGCATGGTGATACTTAATATTGGACCCATAAGTTTTCTTGAAAAGTGACATGATCTGTCTGGGTTTTAAGCTAGGATCACCCTGTAAATTGTCAGCAATCAAATGCTTGACTAACTTGGTTGTCACCGCAGGACTCTTCAACCTCAAACCAACACACAACTATAAAAAAAAATTGGAATAAGTAATGTGCACCACAATTGACACCTAATAAGATCTCAAAACCAACACTATGAACATACACACAAACCAAGCAAGAACATGTAATTTAAGAGTACAACAAGTACAGTGCACTACAATGTACACCTAAAACAAATCTACATATATAAGATGCACAATTTACACCTAAAGATAAGTAATGTGGACTAGTATGAAAACCACTAACCTGTGAGCGTTAGAATCTTTCAGCACGAACCGAGAAGTATCACCATTCACAGGCCCAAAATGAATCCTCCAAGCACAACCATCTTCTTCGCACTTTGCAGTAAAACGAGTTTTGTCATTTTTAAGAATAGCAATCTTGTGACCAGTATCCATCTTGTACTTATCGACAACAATCCTAATAGCTTTAACACCACCCATGAATTCTCTACCAATCTCGTCAAATACGTAATTCCATTCATCGATAATAAGAGGCTTCCCCTTGTCTGCATCATGATCTAACACCCTTACCATCTTAGGACTTTCAATTTCACAAGAAGACTTAGAACAAGAACCAGAACTACTCCTGCAACCAGACTTAGAACCAGAACTTCTGCTGCAACTAGACTTAGAATGAGAAGTATGATTAGGAATCATATCTACATGCAAATAGACATCTTCATTATCAATAAGAATCATGAAACCAATTAAGCTTTGCAGTTGTATATCACCTGTCACAAAAACTACTTGAGCATTGTTCATATAGCTGATACATACTCCCAGGAGACAAATACCTCCAGTGCTTGCATGCTAAATGTTTCAGTTCTTCTACGGTTATTTTAGTATTAACCCGAAAAACAACAGAATGCTCACCATGATTCAAAACAACATTAATAAACTTGTCAAGCTTATTTGGTACCCCTACATATTACAAAAGAAATGATTATAACTGTCTGAAGCTTCAATTTCATACAACCTAAAAAGTAAACGGTGTACATGAAAGTACACATTTAAAAAATGCCAAAAACATCAAGTAACAATAAACCTAGATAAAAATACTCCATCAACTAAGCTCAAGAATCTTACTAGAACAAAAATAGAACTAGGATATAGTATCAGTTCGATTTCATATCATGCATCATAAAACTAAAAAAATCAACATCAAGTAACAAAAATCGAATTTATCTAGTATTAACAGTAAATCATCATCATCGCGAGAATCAAAAGCTACTATATAAAAAAATATCAACTAAAGATCATACGAATTGATATCATCAACTCATAAACTCAAAAAAAACTAAACATCAGAAACAATACCTGAATATTAGATTGAATTACAACCAAAAGAAAACTAACCTGAGGTTGAATTCGGCTCCATTAGCAATCAAATCCAATCTAAGATCTACAAATCTGATAAATCAACTCCGAATTCAAACCTGGAACGATCTATCTCTCCACTCTGTGGTTTCTTCAAATCTGAGATTAAGAATTTTTGACTCTAGAACTAGATCGAACGTAACCTGAGTTGAAATATGATGAAGAAACGATTAAATCCTCACTGAAACTGTAAAATCGCCTCCCAAATCATCTCAGAGCCGCATCCTGTTTTGAATTCAGGTTTCAGATCAAGAAAATTCGATTTCAAAATCAGGCTTTATATACCATAAATTGTTCAAGGGTAATTATGGTATATGGGAAATTCGCAAAATCGGGACTCGTCCGTGAATTTGGACTAACTCGTCCAGGTTTGAACTAATCTGTTTTGGGCGGTTTTTTTTTAGACTAGACTGTACTAGGCTTCTGATGGATGGACTAGAACGTCCAAAGCCTAGTAACTTTGGGACTAAACGTCAATTTCTACTTAATAAGTATCACTTAAGGGCCAAATCCCAGCGAAGCCTAAACTTAGAATATGCCAACTGTTCTAAGATAGTATTCTCGTGATTCTGTTTAGAAAATGTCTCATCATGTTTTTCTTTTTAAGAAATATTGTAATGTTTCACTTACCACACACACAATAACATAGGGTTTTCGCATTGGTTAGTTCCTTACTTTTGCAGGATCTCGCGGAACGTGATGGGGAATCGAAGGAGACCATACTGCAGACCTCAAAGCCTAATACCCGAGCAGTTTGCGAGAATATGCCAAGAAGATAAACAGGCCTCCAGATGATCCACGCACAACCGTAGATAAGTTGGATAGGGACAAAGAAGAGGTAGAAAATGTTAGAGCATTTCTCGGTCGAACTCACAAGTGTTGCTATATCAAGATTGTTGTCGAATTTAGTTGTCAAAACTATATCTTGATTTCTAGTCTACAATTAGTTAAGTCTCAATCTAAGATAGTGGAGTTGAGAAACGAACTAGTCATCATTTGCGTTCTACCGTTAGAAGGCGAAGACAACCGAAGATTTTAGAGAACTCCATCAACAAAAGGTAAGTGAAGACTGAACCAGCTGTTTCTCAAGTTATATTCACTTTTCTATTTTTGAGACGATTGTCGCATAACTAATTAGACTAGCTTGCTTAGCCAAGAATTTCAAGTCAAGAACTAATTATTTAGTTTACGAATTTCTCGAAATATAATGACTAAGCTTAATGAACATTTGTTCATACTTGATAAAATTTGGTGGAGAACAATTTATTGTTCAGAACCAAATCATGATTCAATTTTATCATTCGAAAATAGTTTGAAACAATGATATGTGCCATTGATGTTATTCAAGAATGTTTCGAGTCGATTTATAGAAATATAGAACTACTATATTAAGAATACAATACAGTGTTCTCGGTCTTACAAACTGAGAAAACTGTTATATGTCTAAATACGTATTACATGTATTCGTACACGTAGCAGAGTAGCTATCTATCGACTTTCAGATTTGTGTGATATGCATACTCGTATGTACATCATGGGAAAATCTGTATGTTTCATGATGCAGATAAGTATGTATATTCGTATACAAACCATTGTGGAACTGTGGTAAGGGAACCGGGTTAAAATAATCAAAATGGTATGTGAGCCAAAACAGTTCTATGTTCTAGAACCATTTTAGTACCCAAACCGGTATGCAAGATGAATGTTCTGTGAACTCCGGAACTGGCAAAGGTCTTGAGTTTGCAAACCGGTACATGAACTAAAAAGTTCTGTAGACTCTGGAACTTTGAGTTGGTTTAAAGTTTGCAAACCGGTACGTGAAATGAAAAGTTTTGTAGAGTCTGGAACTTAGTAATTGCATAAGTTTGCAAATCGGTTTATGAACTGAGAAGTTCTGTAGACTCTGGAACTCGGTTGTCGCATATAAGTTTGCAAACCGGTCTGTGTACTGTGACTCAACCGACTCATGAACGGTTCAAATAATTGTACTTTGTACATTTACAAACTATGTCGATTATGATTCAATTGCGATTAAATTATTTCTACGAAGTAATTTGCTTTTGATCAATTCTTTAATTAACACTAGACTCATTAGATCACATGATTGTAACTCAATATTAATGTCTTAGTGAACATGAAAATGAGTGTTAAGCTTTTAAGTTCAAATCAGCTAGTTTCGGCTAACCATGTTGAACATAGTATTTATACACGGTTCGGTTACGTTTTACCTAACGATAGTGTATATCTTGTATATGTGAATAAGATTCAAAGCTTTAATCTAACGGTGGATATTGATTGCTTGGTTTCAAAGTTATCTTAGCTTAAACCTAAAGCAACCTAGGCTTTGAAGTCTATATAAGGGTAACTCTTGGCAACTGGGATCATTGAATCCTGACACTACTTTTTGGTGTATCCTAGTGTATCTAGAGTCGTCCTCTCCAGAAACCCTTTTAGGGTTTAGCGACTACAAAGACTTCATTGGGATTAGTGAAGCCAGGTCCAGTTATCTTTTATCTTGATAACTTGAGTATCCTAATCTTGATTGTTTGTAGAGCATTGCTTAATCAATCAAGATAGATAGTAATCAATAAAGTTTTTTCGACTCATACTTTGTTGATTCCGCAAGTTTTATACTTGTGAGGTTAATAATAATCTAGGCTGCACTTCGGGTTGCATAAGTCCGGATTTTGAGGATAGCCAGACTCTTGTCTAAGTTTCTATCGATTTTGATCACCTGGATCTATCACTTGATCTGATCATCCGTTTAGATCGTAAACCAGGAAATCAATCATAGGCTTAATCTATGGGAAGCATATTTGGTTTAAAGTCTTTAATTAAGTTGAAGCAACTCTTAGTTGGTGTGAGACCGTCTAAGGGAATCAATTGCGTGGAGTCCTACTAGGATTCAAGAGGCGTAAGAAGCGCGACTGTACCTGAATCAGTGGGAGACTGAGTTCGGTCTCAACTACATTCCAGACCGAATTTAATTGGTAGTATGCTAGTGTCTATAGCGGATTAATATAGTTTGGTATTCAATCTGGACTAGGTCCCAGGTTTTTCCTGCATTTGCGGCTTCCTCGTTAACAAAATTTATGGTGTCTGTGTTATTTCTTTTTTCGCATTATATTGTTCATCTTTATAATTGAAATATCACCAGTTGTATATTGATCAATCACAGTAGCTAGGTCAAACCTTGTCAGATGGATAAGACTTGATTGATCCTTGGACATTGGTCTTTGGTACCGTCCAAGAACTCTCTTTGTAGTTAGGTTCACAGATTCAATTCTGTTAACGTTTTAACAACAAGAGAGAAAGAGATATAACTCTAGGCACTTTCCTTGATTGAGTTTTTACTCTTGGAATTGTGTTGAGTTTGTCCATACAGATTGCCTAAGAAAATGTTGATGGTGTATTTTGGTACCCACGGTGTTTTCAGTTTGTACCAGAGCAGGCAAACACGTTAAGACCTAATAAGTTTGTGTTTAAAGAAGTCTGATTATATGGAAAGAGACGAAATTTCTAATAAATGCCGCACCAGTTCAAAAGAAACGGTTTCTATGGATCCTATAAAAGAGACTGATTTGTCAAACTCTTCTAGAGACGAACATTGTGATTCCATAAAACAGTCGGATATTGATAAGTGTCATTCCCACTGTTATATAGATGAGTCTGACTCAGAACTCGAACGGGAAGCAGCAAAGGAAAGCTCTGAAATTTTCAAGCATATAGAATTTCAGAAATCTGAGTTACTTCGGCTACGACAGAAAGTCAATAGTCTCATTGGTATTATTTCTATATATGATTCCAAAACAAGGTTGTCTCTTGAAGATAATTCCTTGGAGATCGCTCAACCAACGAGTAAGAATTCTGCTCCAAGTTGCAACAGTGAATCCAAAGAAACTACCATGGTGACAGCTTCTGAACAAGGCGATGAACTAGAAAAAGTAAGAACAAAATATGTTCATGATATACTAGCAAAATCGCGGTCAGAAATTAATGATCAATGCACTGCTTTGATAGGAGATGATCAGTTGAATTTCTCTGACCAAGATAAAACTGTGTCTCAAAGGAGGAAAAGTTCTTTTCAAAATAAAATTGTCAAGACTACCCGTTCTGATTTCATTGAAACTCAGAAAGTGTGCTTCTATTGCAACACTAAAGGACATGTTCAAAGAAAGTATAAACCGAGGCTGAAAAGCTTTCAGTTTGACTGTCTTCAATATACCTTGAATTTAATTCTGAAAGGTATTACTGATATTCGGATGTCTAAACCTCTTGAGTTAAGACCACATGCAAGCAATTCTGCTTCCAGGAATGCCAACACCTTATGGTCCACGAATATTCGAACAAACCAAAAGGGTAGTATGTAAAATCTGTTTAAAAATAACCATGTGAAACCTTCACAAATATGGGTACGTAAGAATACCTATATACCTCCGAAAAGGGTGGAAATGTTTGAAACATCTCAACAAGCTAACCTGAAATTGACCATTACAGGATATAAAGACCTTGTCTTCAAAATGTCCGTTTCAAGACAAGGAACTTCAGGTAAGATTTCTAATCATATTTCTTATTTTGATGACAATAATTTCTATGATCACTTTTCACGTTTCAAGAGAAAGAGCAAAAGAAAACAACAACATTTTTCCAATAGTGAGTGTACAACTTACCCTTGTGCAAACTAGGCACAGGTCTTGGAACCTTATCCATAAAAATCCTGCTGGATAAGGATCTCTGTATAACAAGTGTACTATTTTCCTTAAGTAGTACTTGTTTGTGATAAGCAACAATATTTTCATATTGCAATTTCTTATGATAAGTACAGTCTGATTTGAACGTTAGAATTTTTGAGATGACATTCTCTAATTAAAATCTTCTCATGATTATTATTTTTCTTGTGCTCTAAACTTACGTTTGTTAAGATAAGAACACTTTCATATTCAAGGAAGAATACTGTCATCACAAAGAAGAATGGTTGCAGTATTGATAAATTATTTTGTGCTCTTTGAAAAATAAAAATAAAAACTGTTTTCTACCCTCAAGTTTTTTTTTCGAAACTCTTTGGTGCGCCCAGTCTCGCACTTTCAAAAGGTACACGTATCTTTTCATTGACTGTATGAAACCCTAATATCTAAGTAAGGTCACGAACCGTCGTATATCCCAGGGAATATCTTTTCCTTTGTATATCATGACTTGTGATTGAGAAACTCTCATCCAAGGTTCCACAACCAAGCATGTCTCCCATGTCTCTAATTCTTGAAAGCATGGAGAAAGCTCTTAATCGCGATGGTATTAAAACAAGAGGAAAGAAGAGAACACTGGTTGATGACGAAGTTATTGATTCATCCGAGATTTCGTTTTATGTGAACTGCTACTTTGCTTATGATCTTCAAGATGCTGAACGAGAAGAAATTTCTGCCGATGTTGTTTATGATTTCCTTAAACAATTTGAAGAAGCTAAACTAAAACTTGTTGAAACGCTAAAGAGTTTGGACATATTAAAAACTGAGTTGAAAAAGGTTCAGATGACATTGTTCTCATGAAATGTCATGTTCGTGAAATACTCAATGAGGATATTTTCTCTGAAGAGCTTATGGATACAGTTGATGACAAATTCAAGGGTCTCAAAACCGATTAAGAGTCTGGAAAAATCTAGTTTATTTAGTTTCTTCTATTTTTATCTAGGAACCTTCTTTTGAGGATTTTGTTCTTGAGAAGGATAACTTGGATTTGGTATAGAAAAGATTGTGATTACACATATCTATTTCCAACGTTTTTCATCTTGCATGTTTTTAGATTTATTTATTTAAATTCTTGAGTTGTTGGAAGATGAACTTGTAGTATGTAATCATCATTGGTTTAATTATTGCAAAATTCTTATGAAATATTTGTGCTTTTACGTTCTCGTGAATCGAGCTAATATTTCATATATGCTCAGAAGTTAAATCTATTATATTTTTATAAACGAAAAATAGAACAAACTCTTTGAGATTTTCTCACAGTATTGATCCTTTTGTGATCATACTCCTGTGTTTTGCTACTTGACACACTTCGTAAGATTCTCTTATGTTGAGTAAAATCGAGTAAAATTGTCTCGTTGTTTGTAACTGGCCTCGAGATTAATTTATGTCGATACTATGGATACAAATCCTTGTGATTTGTTAATGTCCAAAATCCTTCTTTTTCACGAAAGTAAGGTCACTCATGTTGTTCTCTCGAGAATGACATTTTATAGGGGAGAGTTCTTAAACGAACTTGTGCTTAATTGATATATCTTTGTGGGGAGTGTGGCTGTGGAATTATAAAGGGGTTGTTTGTATCTTTTTAATATCCTAGGATGAACGTTAAGTATTTATTACTATGTGATATCATATAAATAAGTTGATATGAGGAGTTGCGTATTAACTATGTTATTATGTAGTATCTCCATCTTCCTTAAAACTTGACATATCTTTTGGTTGTATTCATTATAATCCCACGATTTTCGTACCTTTGTTAATTTTATTGACACAAAGGGGGAGAACTATTTAGTAGTTTCATACTACATACATATGGTTTACGTATCATTATGTAAGGGGGAGTGAATCATTTAAGCAACATGTTTACCTATTAAGCAAAAGATGTAAGTATTGATTAAGGGGGAGAAACATATCACCATAATATTACTTCAGAGTTGAGATACAATTGAACTTTGGAGAGAATATAATAATATTGTGTTTCTGGATAACAACGATTGAGAATATTTGTTTTCAAAAAGTTGTTATCACTATGGAATCGGTTTTTCAACAACAACGATATTAAGTTGAACACGTTCAGAATCATTGCTACTTGAAATAACGAAGAGTTCAAGGAGAGTTGGAGAAACCAAGGAAATCAAGAAGACATGGTGTATTGAGGATTTTTTTCAAAATTCTATTTTTGTTATCTATATGTATTAAATAGCTTTGTCACTAAAAATGACAAAGGGGGAGATTGTTAGAGCATTGATCGGTGGAACTCACAAGTGTTGCTATATCAAGATTGTTGTCAAATTTAGTTGTCAAAACTACATCTTGATTTCTAGTCTACAATTAGTTAAGTCTCGGTCTAGGATACTGGAGTTGAGAAACGAACCAGTCATCATTTGCGTTCTATCGTTTGAAGGCGAAGATCAACGGAAGATTTTGGAGAACTTCATCAACAAAAGATAAGTGAAGACTGAACCACCTATTTCTCAAGTTATATTCACTTTTCTATCTTTGAGACAATTGTCGCATAACTAATTAGACCAGCTTGCATAGACAAGAATTTCGAGTCGAGAACTAATTATTAAGTTTACGAATTTCTCAAAATATAATGACTAAGCTTAATGAACATTTGTTTATACTTGATTAAGTTCGATGGAGAACAATTTATTGTTCAGAACCAAATCGTGATTCAAGTTTATCATTCAAAAATAGCATGAAACAGTGATATGTGTCATTGATGTTATTCAGGAATGTTTCAAATCGATTTAGAGAAATATAGAACTATTATATTAAAAATACAAGACAGTGCTATTAGTCTTACAAACTGAGAAAATTGTTATATATCTGAAAACGGATTACATGTATTCGTACACGCAGCGGAGTAGCAATATATCGACTTTCAGATTTGTGTGATATGCATACTCGTATGTACATCATGGGAAAATCTATCTGTTTTGTGATCCGGATAGGTATGTATATTCGTATACAAACCATTGTGGAACTGTGGTAAGGGAACCGAGTTAAAATAATCGAATCGGTATGCGAGCGAAAACAGTTCTATGTTCTATAACCAGTTTAGTACCCAAACCCGTGCACAAGCTGAATTTTCTGTGAACTCCAGAACTGGCAAAGGTCTTAGTTTGCAAACCGTTACGTGAACTAAAAATTTCTGTAGACTCCGGAACTTTGAGTTGTTCAAAGTTTGCAAACCGATACGTGAACTGAAAAGTTCTGTAGAGTCCAGAACTCGGTAATTGCATAAGTTTTCAAACCGGTTTATGAATTGAGAAGTTCTGTAGACTCTAGAACTCGGTTATTGCATATAATTTTGCAAACCGGCCCGTGTACTGTGACTCAACCGATTCACGAACGGTTCAAGTAATTGTACTTTGTGCATTTACAAACTATGTCGATTATGATTCAATTGCTACTAAATTATTTCTATGAAGTAATTTGCATTTGATCAATTCTCTAATTGGGCCGACCGAGCGAAGCGAGGGAGGACCTTTATATGGCCATTTTTTTGTCAAATGTAAGTGATCAATTAACATAAAAAGATTGAGAATGATCCATGCTAAAAAACCAAAAATACCCCTCTCATGGCTGGAATGTTGTCAAATTGACACAAAGGTCGCGGGATCGAATCCCGACCACCTCTATTTTTTTTTCTTCTTCTTGTTCCTTCACCTTCGTTCTTCTTCATTCTTCAGCCATGAAACCGAGAGAAGAGATTGAAACATATAAGATTAATGGAAGATGATTGAGATATAAATGATTGAAGATAGAGATTGAGAAGGATTCAAAGTAGAAGATGTGAATGCTGTCATCAGTTAACAACAGGAAGAATGGAAATGGTCGTTGCTATTTGAGGTGAAGAGTTAGGGTTTTGCAGCGAAATTCAAAATTAATTGAAGAATTAAATCCAGGGTATGAGAATTTGAGGGTTTTCTGAGTCTTGATGTTACGGAGAAGAAGATGTGGTTATCTGTTAATAGAGATAAGGGTTGATGAACTCAAATCAGTGATGATGGAAATCAGAGAGATGGGTTCGATGCTGTTACCATGGTGATTTTCAAGGGATGGGGTTGTTTTCAAATTAAGAGAAGAACGAAGTTTTGGTTTGTGTAATTTATGGTTTTTGTTCAGAGAAGATGATGGAGATGCTGTTGTGTAACGATGGGGGTTGAAATTGAAGAACTGAAAGTGAAATTAGGGTTCTGAAAATGGTGGAATTCTTTACTACGAACTTCATATTGATGTTCTTCCTTTTCTCACGTTTCCATTCTTTAATTTTTTAGTTTGCACTTACTTGGTTTCAAAATCTTAGATACAATCTGTAGAGATTTCTGTTATCTATAAGACAAATTGATGTAGCCAAAATTGCAGTGAAATTGCCAATTCAGAAACTATATCCAAAAGCCAAAAGGTCAGTCTTCCCTATTGATTCTTATTGGTCAGTATTCCCTATTGATGAATACGAAAATACAGAAAAAATGAAGCGGATTGATGATTGATTTATAGATGTATGTTAGGGTTACAAGCAGGTTATGCTGAGAAGGAATTACAGTCTGAGATAGAGTAAGTGGAAGGCATGGAGTTGCAGGTTATGACTATGGTTGAGTTATGAAGTGTGAGTTGATGCACAGTTTCAGTTGGTTGCAGCTGTAAGGTGTGTGTTGAGTGGATTGAGGCAGCTAAGTAAGTGTTGATGTGTGCAGAATAATGAGCTGAGATAGTACTAGGAGATGTGGAAAATAATGGCTAGGCTTTTGTGAGCTAAACTGAAGCGACTTGGTGATTTTGTGTTGGTGGTTGTGCTGGTGTGAAGCAGAATAGCTGATGGAGGTGTTTGTTGATGACCTGAATGAATGCAGAGCTGAGAGTGCTAGGAATTAAGGTTGCAGGGAGCAATCATGGCGCAACACACAACCCTAGCTTACATTTGAAATCCAATTCAAATTATACTAAGTTGCTTAACAGTGTGAAGACTAAATTGATAACTGAAACTGAGTTTCTCAACAAGGAGAAGTTGTAACGCGAAGTGATTTTAAATTTATCAACCAAGAGAAAACTCAACTAGGAATGGATGTTGTACTGCTCAAGAAAAGAAACTCTGAAGTGGAAACTGGTTTTGAATGCCTCAAAGATGAGAAGAGTAAGCTGCATAGTGATATTGAAGTTTTGAACAAAGAGAAGGTAAAACTAGGAAATTTTTTTGAACTCACCAACAAAAAGAAGGATAAGTTGCAAAATGATATTGAACTTCTCATTGAGGAGAAGGATAAATTACAATCTGATATTGAATTTCTCAATGAAGAGAAGGCTGAATTTGTTCAATCCGTGACTTCTGAGGTTAATGAATTTTTTTATCAACGTGAGAAAACATTGGATGAGAATGAAAAATTGTGCATAGAGCTTAAAGATATGAAACAAACATTGGTTGCCAAGGAACAATATTATACTGATGAGCTTCATGAAGCTCGCCAAGAACTTATCAAGGTACATCTATCTAAACGCGTTTTTACTTTACAAGTTGTTTTTCTTTTTATTTTTCAACCTTAGTTTGATATAAATGTATGTGATTACTATAGGTAATGAGCCAATGGAGTCAGAAAAGGTAAATAGAAATGGGATTGGAGTAAAGAGAATAAGAGGTGATCAAGTGCTTTGGAATTTTAGGGAGAAGAAGAGAGCTACGCTGAAAGAAGTGATTAGTTTTCAATTGAACTGTACATGAGCCTTAAGTATTTCAGATGCACAGTAAGAACATACAGTAATGTCTATTTTTTCAGATTTTTTTGGTGTTTATGGGTGAAAACTAGTCCTGCCGAATTTGGTAATTTGGGTGTGTGGATAAGGAATGAATCTAAACCCTAAAAAAATGCACTGCACGGGAGTGCTTGTGATTAGAGAAATCAATATGTACAACTCTGGCCTAAACCAAGAAATGGCCGTTCCAGACTTGCTTCGGTCACAAAGTGAAGGAGATGGGGTTGATTTTAAGGAGGGAAGCGAAGAAGGTGTTGAGATTGTGGAGGTGTTGGATGTGTATGACTTGTATAAGAAAGCTGAACTGGCTTGCAGAATGTAAGCTATCAGTTCCGGTGTTTGAATACGGTTGTATCAATACTTGCTTCTGTTGTCTTGTCTTGTTTAAAAATAGGGAGGAGAACCTATTTATACAAGCCATTGAGCCTAACTCACGTCTCTCATGGGAAGTGGAGAAAGTGGAGTGATGGAGTTGCGTGTGTTAGTGTTACACGATCAGTCTTGCCCACTTCTCCCATCATCACTATCCGTCCATGACTTCCTGACACGTTCTTGTGATGGCGCGTTGTGCGCTGCACGTTGTAAACCGCCAGACCAATACCCCGGTATGTATCCCCCAGTTTGTGACATGATTGATGTCTCGAGTGTGTGGATCGTGGGACCCACAGAAAGCAGCATGTGATGCTAGATTAAATAACTAAGTTATTTAGGAAGTCGATACTTGTGAAGTATCGTGTGTATTCTATGCAAGTAATGCATCGGATATACTCATCATGTATGAAGCATCGCTGTTTGAGCGTCTTAAAATAGCTTCATGTCCATCCTACTTCATGTGATGGTTTGGAGGCTGTGCAAGCAAGTCCTGACTTGGCCGACCACATGGTGTGGCAGAGTGGCGGATGATAATCACCACGAAACCTCATTGACCAGTTAACTCCTGACCAGGGTTGTATAACCAAGCAGGTGAAGTTGAACGGACGAGATGATCTTTGAGACACTCATCTGCGACCATTAGTGGAATTAGGTCTTGTGAAGAGGTGCGCAAGCATCACTCTTCAGCTTGGTCGAAACCAAGCTCGGGACGCAATTTTGGACAGGCCGATTGTGCATGCGTGTAAACGGCATGCCGATATAGGCGCCTATACCTTGCTTCCCCATGAATGCGTGATCTGGACCGCTCAATCTGTCCGGTAAAGAGGAGTGGCTAGGATCGATTTGTGACAGAAATTTTGTGTCGCAAAGGCCGCGCGACAAGCCTACTTCGGGCGCGCGTTTCGAGACGACCAAGCTTGGTTGGTCTTGGCCGATCAGTCCGGCGTGCAGACGACGGGCTGATGTACACGCTTATACTTTACTATCCCATAGAAACGTGATCTAAGCCACTCAATTTGTCCGGCAAAGTTGAGTGGTTGAGATTAGTTTGTAATTGGGAGGTTTGACCACGCCTAGTTTGGGTGTGCGAATCGAGGCAACCAGGCATGATAAGCTTTGGCCGATCAGGTGTGGAGATAGATGGGTCCACAGTGGTCATGTTGATGCTCACCGGACCTGCTTAGTCTACTCCTAAACCCTTCATCCGAGCAGGAGAAGATGCGCGCTCGTGATCGCAACACAAGCCCTAATTAGGGTTTTGTCGGCCGTGCGTCATGCCTTGTTTGGGCGCACGAATTGAGACGACTAACCATAGGTGGTCCTGACCGATTGGTCATGTATGTAGGCGGGCCCAAGGTGTTTGTGTTGACATGCTCTGGGCCCTTTGAATCTATATCTACACCCTCCATCTATGCCTGCGAAGATGGATGGTTGAGACCGATTTGCGACACATGTAATGTGCCGCAAACACTAATTTAGGGTTTTACATCCGCGCTGCTTTGGCTGGACATATTAGCAAGCTATGTTACCCTTTTGGGGAAGCCGACCATGCGGGCCCGCATTGGGTCGGTGGTGAATACTCCAACACCTGCCTGGGGGTTATGGATCCGATCTAAGCCATCCAATCATGCTGGTGAAGTTGGATGGTCGTGATCGTTTCTGAGACTGATACGGACAGTCCAGATGCTCGATCGGGCTAGTATAACACTCCGAGAGTTATAGCCTGTACGGGTATTTGGTACATGCCTCCTTATTTAATGCTTGGAGATTCGTGTTGCTCTGCTGAGAGCAACACTCAGTCGTCATGCCGCACCAATAATGATAAGAGTGAAGCAGTACAAGAAATACAAGGTTGGTCATACATTAATTGATAATGCTATAAGTTTTCAATGGAGAAGTATTCTCTATTTTATCAGTGGATTTATCTTTGCAGGATGTTAGCGCATAATTTCGGCTTTTACAATTTTAGCCTTAAACGAAAATCCACCATCAACATTAAGTCCCCTGCCTAGCACGTAATGGTTACACTATTGTGGGGTAGGCATGAGATGGTGACGATTTTATATGCTGAAACAATTAAGCTAAAGTAAAGTAAATACGTATTTACCGCATAGATCGTCAGGTGATGTCCTTGAAGTCTTGATTAGGGTTATGAAGGAGGAAGGACTTGGTCAGGCGAGTCGCTTTTGGTTTTCTCCATGTACATATGGACAGATCTTGGCCCACTTCTTGAACTGGGTGTACTCTCCTCCGTTGCACGATAGCTTTTCCAAGATATATCTGATAAGCCTCGTTGATCATTATCCCGAATCAGTAGCCTTCATAGGTGGCTAGTAAAGACTTCTTTTCTCCTGGGATTCTGTTGACTTGCAAGATATAAATTCCAAGGATTCTTCTCATCCATAGTCGTATATCCAGGTATTTCTCCACACTTATCTGATCTTATGATTGATTGATGATGATATACACATTTTCTATGTGCTCATAACTTCTTCTTCTTTGCAGCTTATCATGGAAGCGGTGGGCGATGACCATTCTGTAACTTCTCCAGAAAAAAGTTTCGAAGTCGAAAAGCCCGGAGCTGATGCGCACGAAGAAGTAATGGATAAAATCGATCTCCCACTTCGCGAAGTTGGTCGTGTTATGCAGGGGATGTCCATTCTGCACCTGCGTATTGTCAGGGGACGTATCTGTGCCCTTTCAGCTGCAATCGACATGGAGGAGCAATAGAGGAGTGATGAAGCGTTGCAAGCCTCAGTGAGCGCAAGGGCAGAGAGGTTGGCAGCGCGGTTAAAGAGGCGGAGGGTTGAACACAAAAAGGACCTCTTGGTGAAGATAAATATGATTATCCAATCCACGACGGTGTGATAATCCTTGATTCTGACACAGATGAACCTGAGCGTCTGAAAGCAGTCAATAAAATCCCTAACGTTGTTGTGGCCTTTGAAGAAGACATGGAAGTTGTTCCTGCTAACAATGTCGGGGTGGAGAGTGCTGCTATAGAAACATCTGAAGTGGAAGCTGAGGCAGATCCGAAGGAAGAAGCAGTAACGGCTCACAATGGTGATGACGTTGAAATAGGACCTAGTAGTGGTGCTGATGCGGTCGACCTTATTGACGGCTAGGCTTTTGTTTTTCTTTCTCTTTAAATACATTCCCGTAATTCATAAACATCTTCCTTGTGGTCAGTGGCGGTTGAGTCTAGGATCTTTTGTTTGCTTGCTTGAATAAAGGTTTTTATGTTATAATCCTTTGTTAAGATTACATCTGAACCTTTTCAGGTGCAATGGTGTGCCTTCATATGTATGTGATTCTTTATGATAAAAGAAATAATGTCATAATGGAATACCACGGACCTGCATGTGCTCCTGACGTGAGATCTCCCTGGTCTTGCTGGGTGAATGGCTCAAAGCATCTTCCTTTTCAGCACATATTTTATTTCCTTGACTTCTTACGAAATGTTTGCTTAGGGTTTCCTTCTCTGTTTTGATCTAATGGGTTTAGGCTGACTCAGGACTTTATGTCTTCCTTTATGGGTAAAGAAGTTCTTGGATGGAAATAATACTTCAATTAATTTGAAATTGAAATTGAAACCCTAATTATGAATGCAAGTATTGCAATCATTTTCTGGAGGAATTACAAATATGACATGAGAAGGTAATTGTAAAAAGACACGTTGGAGAAAACAACACAACGTTTTAAAGTGTGGAGGACGCTGGAAAGTGGTAGCACATCGTCTTAAGTACGATAGGGTTTGAGCCATCGCGAGTGGATCGTTACGCCTTCCAGTTTGTCAGCGTTGATGAGCTTGCAGTAGCCTCCTAGGATAACGTCTGCTACCAGATATGGTTCATCCTCTATTTCAGTGGGTGAGCCAGGTGGATTGGTTACTTTCACCGTCATGCTCCCAACCTTGAATGTAGTCGTCTTCGTCACCAGATCTCCAATTCCAAATGGGTTTGGTTGTGCAGATGCCTGGACCTTGGATTTATCGTCTTTGACCGAGACAACCTCTAAGCTCTTGATAAAACGCTTGAAGGGGTCGTCCTCCCATTCACATCTCTTAGCCGGGGTTGGTTTGTTAGTCGGAACCAGTCCCCAGTGCTTGTCAGAGTGAGAAGTGATTGGTTGCAAAAAGGATTGTGTGATGAGACTTACTTGGGCTCGGAACCTTTTAATGTACGCTGGGCTCTCTCCAGGAAGTTGTATCACGTTAGCAAGCTGTAGGTGGTGCGGCAACAGACAGTCCCCAGGTCCAGACGGCTTGTTGGATATCCTTTCGGGTACCAAAGCCGGTAGAGGAAAAACTTCCAGTGTTGCCTTGTTGTCGTGTATCCAAGAGTGTCCTAGGATCATGTCGTAATTCGGATGCTCCTTGACTATGTAGAACTTTGCTTGCGTTAGGGCGTCACCCAATTTAACTTCAAGATCGATGTATCCATATGCGTCTCCAAGTTCTCCTTCTGGAGTCTTAATCACAGTTGGGTTGTGAGTAGCTTCCTGCTTTGAAATCTTTGCTGCTTTCAAGGTCTGGAGAGTGATGATGTTGAATTCAGAGACCGTATCGATCAATGTGCTATCGAACTCGACATCCCTCAAACGAGAAACGATTAAGAGTCCCCAGTTTCCCTGGATTGCATCTTCCAGTAAGGACTGAGGTTTCGAGACCGCTTCCTTTTCCAGATACAAGCGTCTGCCTGAGACAACGCGGTTGAGGAATGCAAATATGTCCTGACGTTGTGCTTTGGAGAAGTACAAGATCTCGCACAAATGTTCCATCATAGATTGTACAGTATTGCGAACAGAATCCCCGAAAATCATGCAGTTCCTGACAGGGAGAGGATCTCTATGAACACCTTCGTTTCCAAGATGGAGTTCACCTGCTTCTATCTTTTCTTTGAAGATTTGCTTCAGTCTGTTGTTGTCTTTAGTCGGTGATGGACAAACCTATGGTAGCGGCAGTACTTGGGATCCCCCATATCTTTCTCGGTTGGCGGGTGTCTGATAGGAGGAAGCTTGATAGCGTTGTCTTGAATCCATGCCTCCAAGAGTTCTATCACTTCACTCATGGGGAATGGGAAGCCTGCATCTTCGGTGTCTTGTGCAGGAGTCTTTCCTACTCCCTTTTGAGAAGAGGTCGTCTGTGCCGGAGCCGCGCGCTTGGGTTGTCGTTCCGTTGCTGAAGCTTTCCTTTTTCCTCATTCGCCTACCACGCTCACAGAAGAACCAGTGTTGTATTGTTTGTTGGTGAGGCTCCTGCTTCCTAATCTCTCACGTAGGTCTTCGTTTCGAACAACCCTGGTTCTCTCTAGTAACGCTGGGGCAGTTGTGGCTGAACGCTTGGAAGCTTCATGGAGTTCGGAGAACGTCTGGAAGCCCAGATTCTCCAGTAGGGCGCAGTATATAGGTATCATCCCGTTGATGCACAACTCCACCAACTGCCGTTCAGTGATATTCAGATCATGATAATCTAGTGCTTGAGTTCTGAACCTTTTAACGAAATCGTTCGGATGTTCGTTGTTCCGCTGAGAGATTCTCCCCAGGTCTGAAAAGGTGAGCTTCTCGGACACGAAGAAGTAATTTTTATAGAAAGCACTGACCATCCCGTCCCAATTGGATATGTTGTTAGGAGCGATGTTGTTGTACCAGGTGTACGCCCTTCCCGTAAGTGACTTCGAGAATTCTTTCAGGCGGAGAACACGATTGTATTCATGTTCTCCTAATGATTCCAAAAATCGAGAGATGTGTTCATGAGCATTACCAGTACCATCATAGAGAGAGAACCGAGGAGAGGTGTATCCTCTTGGGAGAGGAATTCGTTGTACATCTTGAGGGTACAACGACTGATGTTTGTGCACCTCCATCATGCTTCCTTTGCCTTGGTTTTAGAGAAGTCTTTCAATGTCTTCACGTGTGATGAAGTTATGAGACCGGTCCATCTCCCTTGGGCGTTCAGGAACAACACGAGTTTCTTCATTCATGTGGGTCTGAGTGGAAACGCCTGTTCTGGGCATGAAGGCATCCCTTGTTGGCTCCAGGGGTTACCGTGAGTCTTGTGGCAATCGTTCAGTTAAGGTTTTGAGGAAAGTGAGTACCTCTTTATGAGTTGCAGCCATATCCGTTTGAGTCTTAGAAAGAGCTTCCTGCCTCTCCATCAAGTCTGCGATGGTAATTGGAGATGGTCCTCCTCTTGCTCCTCCGGCTCCCCGTCCTGATGAAGTAATGGAAGTTGTTGTTCTGGTGATCGACGGAGGTGTTACACTTGAAGAGATGCCAGGGTTCGCGGCTGCTCTGGCCCTGGTGACAGGAGGCGTTACACTTACTGGAATATCTCCTGCTCCGGTGGCGTTGGTGGTAGAAGAGATGGTTCCACGAGATGTATTGACCACGGTAGCTCCACTGACAGGTACGTCGATACCAAGAGTGTTATCCACACTAGCTCCATCAGGATTGATTGTTGATCCCGACCTAAGTTCTACCATCTTGAAACAGGTTGATGATTGAATTGAATATAAGATCTACCCCTTCGAAATTGATGAATTTGAATCGGATTTTGAAGAAATTGACTTTACAACCGAGAGATTAACCTCTCACTGTAGTCGCCAATTGTTTATGGGTGAAAACTATTCCTTCCGAATTTGGTAATTTGGGGTGTGTGGATGAGGAATGAATCTAAACCTTAAACAAATGCACTACACGGGAGTGCTTGTGATTCGAGAAATCAATCTGTACAACTCTGGCCTAAACCAAGAAATGGCCGTTCCAGACTTGCTTCGGTCACAAAGTGAAGGAGATGGGGTTGATCTTAGGGAGGGAAGCGAAGAAGGTGTTGAGATTGTGGAGGTGTTGGTTGTGTATGACTTGTATCAGAAAGCTGAACTAGCTTACAGAATGTAAGCTATCAGTTCCGGTGTTTGAATACGGTTGTATCAACACTTGATTCTGTTGTCTTGTCTTGTTTGAAAATAGGGAGGAGAACCTATTTATACAAGTGATTGAGCCTAACCCAAGTCTCTCATGGGAAGTGGAGAAAGTGGAGTGATGGAGTAGTGGATTTGCGTGTGTTAGTGTTACACGATCAGTCTTTCCCACGTCTCCCATCATCACTATTCGTTCATGACTTCCTGACACGTTCTTGTGATGGCGCGTTGTGCGCTGCACGCTGTAAACCTCCAGACCAATACCCCAATATGTATCCCCCAGTTTGTGACATGATTGATGTCTCGCGTGTGTGGATCGTGGGACCCACAGAAAGCAACATGTGATGCTAGATTAAATAACTAAGTTATTTAGGAAGTCGATACTTGTGAAGTATCGTGTGTATTCTATGCAAGTAATGCATCGAATATACTCATCATGTATGAAGCATTGCTGTTTGAGCGACTTAAAATAGCTTCATGTCCATCCTACTTCATGTGATGGTTTGGAGGCTGCGCAACCAAGTCCTGACTTGGCCGACCACATGGTGTGGCAGAGTGGCGGATGATAATCACCACGAAACCTCATTGACCAGTTAACTCCTGACCAGGGTTGTATAACCAAGCAGGTGAAGTTGAACGGACGAGATGATCTTTGAGACACTCATCTGCGACCGTTAGTGGAATTAGGGTTTGTGAAGAGGTGCGCAAGCATCACTCTTCATATTGGTCGAAACCAAGCTCAGGACGCAATTTTGGCCAGGCCGATTGTGCATGCGTGTAAACGGCATGCCGGTATAGGCGCCTATACCTTGCTTCCCCATGAATGCGTGATCTGGACTGCTCAATCTGTCCGGTAAAGAGGAGCGGCTAGGATCGATTTGTGACAGAAATTTTGTGCCGGAAAGGACGCGTGATGAGTGCTAAAAAGTGCATATTTCTATATATTTTTCTTGGCATTTAACTCATCTTTTGTGCATTAATTCTACATTTTATCCCATATTCTGTATTTTCATTGTTTTCAAAAATAAATGTTTTTATTAATTAATTTTGTATTTTTAGGTACTAAATAAAGCTTGGATGAATTACGGAGCAAAAAGAGCAGAAAAGTGGTGGAAGCCAAGAGGAATCACACAAGGAAGCCGCGAAGAATGTTTTGCGCAAGACCAAAAGGCTAGAACTGGGCTTGAAGAGGAAGAATTGTTCTTAAAGAAGATATGGGCTTGGAATACCCAAGGCCCAAAACCCTCACCCAAACCCATTTCCAATATCCATACCCGCCTTCATATTCAGCCGTCAGATTGGATCATCTCAGCATCGTACGGTCGCTTCATCATAGTTCATCAAAATATGAAGCTCCTGAAAAACACTATAGCACCTAACTCCATCTTGAGCCGTCAGTTTCGTTGTACTTCCGCATCCAACGGTCGCTCCTCGCTTCCTTCCATCTCGTCGTTAGATCGATCCATCATCTCCACATCCCACGGCTCATCCTCGCTGTTCATCCAATTTTCTACAACCGCCCAACACCCGAGCACTAAATATCTATACCCAAACCAAACAACCCCCTTCTCTCTTCGTTCTTCTCTCCCTCACCTCCTCTGCAACCACCATTCCCACCACCTTCTCCTGCTGCCTCCACCAACTCGAGCAGAGCTTGAGAAATCAAATCATCACCACCCTATACCACCAACCCATCACTACCCTATCTCTCTCTAACGTCTACCAATTCCTTTCACTGATTTCCCCTACTGCTAGGGTTTTGAAAATTGGGAACGAGAATTGATGGACGTGGCAGAGAAAAATAGCTGAGGACGGAGAAAAGACAGCAAGCAGAGGAACAACGACGACATGGGTGTGATTTAATTAATCGAATTAGGTGAGTGGAACCCTAATTTTGTCACTGTTGAATTTGGGAATTTGGGGGAAAACATTGTAAACCCTAATTTTGAATTCTGGGTATAAATAGAAGGTGTGGGTATGTGTTGTGGTTATGCCTGGGCTAGCCAGTGCTTCACCCAAGAGGACTGGAATAGCCAGTGCCTCAAGGGTTAGTTCTTAGTTTAAATTGTTTTGTAAATTTCAATTGTATTTGTTCACCATGTCTAGTATGTTCTAATTTACTTGCTAGGGCTTAGATGAAACTCTTGATTGCATGCTAGGATAGTTAGTATACATGTTATTGTTCTTGTGATGTTTAAACTGAAGTAGGACTGATAATTATCCATTTGAGCTAATTCACCTGTGATCAGCTGTGCTGTAAAGACAGCTGATGCTAGGGGTGAGTTGTGACTGTGGTTAAGAAATCAGTCCATTTGAAGGACTGTAATGTATTGTCTTGGAATGATTTAACTTCCTTAGGATGATGAATTGCTACTTGGGTTAACTCACTTGTGATCAGTTGTGTGTAAGAAGACAGTTGATGCTAGGAAGTGTAGCTAGTCAATAGTTAAGAATTCAATCCACTATAGAGATTGCCTTAGAATTGATAGTTTAACTGGTTGAGCGAACAAGCCTGTGATCAGCTGTGCTGTAAGAAGACAGTTGATGCTAGGGGTAAGTTAGCAAGGTTATTAGTAAATCACTCATTGTAGTCTTCCCTGAAAGAACAAGACATAGCTTGCATAAGAACTTCCTTAGTTTAGGATCAAGATGTGGAATCAAATGCCTTAGTATCCTCCTAGCTACCATCTGTAGCTGTAATCATCTTCACTGCCTTTGGCTCACTCCTTTGTTTTCTTTAATCACTGCCTTTGTTCTCTGTTAAGCTTAGAAAACAGTTTAGGAAACTTCAACTCACACACCCTAGTCCCTGTGGATTCGACCCGTATTTGCACAAGCTACAATCGACACCGTGCACTTGCGGTATTAGTTTGTAGGTCTTTTTAGAAAGCTACCAAGTTTTTGGCGCCGTTGCCGGGGACTTGGTGCTGTTGAGTTGAAGTTGTTCTTTGCTGTTCTTTGGCTGTTATAAATTAGTGTAACTTATTATAATCTTCTGTAACTTAGCTGTAATTTAGTGTAGTTTAGTATACCTGTTTGTAGCTTAGTGTAATTGTTTTAGCTGTAACTTAGTCTATCACTGTAAGCATCTGCATATGCATATTAGTGTAATCATCTGCATCTTAGTGTAAGCATTGCATCCATACTGCATCTGCATCTTGCATCTGTAGCTTTTCTTCTTTGCATTCTTGCATGCCTTGTAACATACCTGCAACTTTGCAAAGTGTCTGTGGCTTTGTTCATTGCCTGTAGCTTTGCCCTGCCCTATAAGCATGATTCCATGTATCCTAGCATCTGTAGCCTCATGATAATGCATCTACAGCTGCAAACTGCACTGCTTTATGCAGTTTTCCATTTTTTCCTGCCTTCTCTGTGTACTGATCACACACAATGAGTGTCAGGTGTTGCTACAGCCAGCCTCTGGTGCTGCTGCTGTTTGTTTTCTTGCTGCGGCAGCTGGCTGTTACCTGCTTCTTCTCCCTGCTACTGCTGCTGACAACTTCGGCTACTTTGCGCTGCTGCCTGCTAAGCTGAGCCTCTGGTCTCTCTTGCTGCTGGTGCTGAGCATCTGCTGCTACTTTCTTATGCTGCTGCTACTTTCTCCTTCTATGCTGCTGCTGGAGAGAACCAAGCCCAACTGGGCTGTGCAACTAAGAGCCCAACTGGGCTCCCCTTTTCAAAGTGTAAGACTAAACTAAAAGTAGAAATTCTGAAAGTGTAATTATTCTGGGCTTGTAACAAATTCTGTTTCTGAAAATTTTGATAACCCATGTCTAAAACTCACTTCTGAGCCTGTTTCTACTCTGGGCTTGACCCAAACAAAAATTGAAAAACATTTCAAGCCCCGATGGGCCTAAGCTCTTGGCTATTCTGTTAGCCCAACACCAAATTGAAACTGAACTTCTTGGCTCCTGAACCCAAACTGTGGGCTTATCCCAATTGTTTTTGGGCTGTTTAACTTTGTAGTGGGCTTATTTGAACTGTTTGTGGGCTTGTTTAAATTTTCTTTGGGCTTATTGAAATCAAACTCTGGGCCAAGTTTAACTGACTTCTGGGCCTCATCCCACAAAAAAAAAAACCAAATGTTTCTAAACCAAAAATGTGGGCTGTCTCCCGATAAAACCAAATTTTTCATAAAAGTCCAATCTCATTAAAAACCAAATTTTCTTGTATAGAATCTAGTAGATAGTTTCTTAGTTAAATATTTTGTTTCTTTTGTACATATTTGCTAATCCAATATGATCTCGGCTGACATATGTTGGATTCTTGCCTTGAATAACAGAGTTCTAATCTTGCTTTCGCCGAAATCGGGTATTCTCTTTCCTTTTTCTCTACTCAACATGATCCTCTTCACATGTTTTATTATAATTTTGTTCATATTTTGAAACATTGAGGACAATGTTAGTTTAGGTTTGGGGGTATAGAGTAGATACCACGATCACATGTTATAATTGAAAACAAGAACTCCTTCTTTTTGAAAAAAATAAAAAAATTGAAAAAAAAATAAAAATAAAAAAATCATAAAATGGAGCTCATTTACCTTGAAATGTTGACTCTTGTGCAAATATGTAAATTTTAGGAGTCTTAGTCTAGATATTTAGGCACCCTGATTCTAGCACAATTCACATGTGATAAGAAACTTGCACGCGCACGATCTACCAATACATGTATAGCCTCATCCTTGAGGTGTTCTATCGGAAGTCACGATTCCCAATCACTTTAGAATACTGAACGAAACTTGACTAGCTTGTTCTTTGGTTGGTTGGGATAGAAGGTGGGGGTTACATTAAGAAAGACAACCATCGAATTTAACTGGGTGCATCAAAAAGGGCTACCTCTTGCTAAGAGTCATGTAATTTTTGTTTCCTTTTGTGTATGTATCAAAAGTATTACCATGTTAAAAAAAAATATGATGTATATTCAGAAAAAAAAAAAAAAAATTAATATCAAAAAAAAAATTCAAAAAAAATAATCAAGTATTTATCAATTCCATCCTCTCTTGTTCCAAAAATAAAAGAGAGTAGTCAATGTAAATAAGAGTCATGTAAAGAGTCATCTTTTGTTTTATTGTAATAAGCAAGGAAGGGTGTATGCCATTGATGTACAACGCGAGTAATTGTGAAATACCTCCAACTCATTCACAATTCTCGTAAAGTCCGGACAGCTAGCTAGATTTCGACCTCGGTTCTTAGCCTGAGAAACTATCTCTTGGTGATTAGTAGTCATAACATCCGATCTTTCTTTACACATGTGTAGATACACTTTACACTCTTATCACATGTCTTTATTTGTTATCAGTGCTAGTATTGTGCCTTAGATAGCTAGATTGACATCTCCATTTTGTTGTGAGCTTAAACTGTCTTGCACATGTCACATTTGATGGAATCTGAGCTCATATTTTGTCCTAGAACTTTGTAGGTACGTTCTAAGCAAACCTTCACGAGACTTCACTCGTCCACTAGGGACACTTAGTGGTTTAAAAGGCTTATTGCATTCGCTAAATGCAATCGAGAGACCAGCGACAGTGGTATAGGTAGGATTCCCTTAGTTTTGTTTTACTTGAGGACAAGTAAAATTCAGGTTTGGGGGTATTTGATGAGTGCTAAAAAGTGCATATTTCTATATATTTTTCTTGGCATTTAACTCATCTTTTGTGCATTAATTCTACATTTTATCCCATATTCGTATTTTCATTGTTTTCAAGAATAAATATTTTTATTAATTAATTTTGTATTTTTAGGTACTAAATAAAGCTTGGATGAATTACGGAGCAAAAAGAGCAGAAAAGTGTGGAAGCCAAGAGGAATCACACAAGGAAGCCGTGAAGAATGTTGTGCCCAAGACCAAAAGGATAGAATTGGGCTTGAAGAGGAAGAATTGTTCTTAAAGAAGATATGGGCTTGGCATACCCAAGGCCCAAAACCCTCACCCAAACCCATTTCCAATATCCATACCCGCCTTCATATTCAGCCGTCAGATTGGATCATCTCAGCATCGTACGGTCGCTTCATCATAGTTCATCAAAATCTGAAGCTCCTGAAAAACCTATAGCACCTAACCCATCTTGAGCCGTCAGTTTCGTTGTACTTCCGCATCCAACGGTCGCTCCTTGCTTCCTTCCATCTCGTCGTTAGATCGATCCATCATCTCCACATCCCACGGCTCATCCTCGTTGTTCATCCAATTTTCTACAACCGCCCAACCCGAGCACTAAATATCTATACCCAAACCAAACAACCCCCTTCTCTCTTCGTTCTTCTCTCCCTCACCTCCTCTGCAACCACCATTCCCACCACCTTCTCCTGCTGCCTCCACCAACTCGAGCAGAGCTTGAGAAATCAAATCATCACACACCCTATACCACCAACCCATCACTACCCTATCTCTCTCTAACGTCTACCAATTCCTTTCACTGATTTCCCCTACTGCTAGGGTTTTGAAAATTGGGGAACGAGAATTGATGGACGTGCAGAGAAATAGCTGAGGACGGAGAAAAGACAGGCAAGCAGAGGACAACGACGACATGGGTGTGATTTAATTAATCGAATTAGGTGAGTGGAACCCTAATTTTGTCACTGTTGAATTTGGGAATTTGGGGGAAAACATTGTAAACCCTAATTTTGAATTCTGGGTATAAATAGAAGGTGTGGGTATGTGTTGTGGTTATGCCTGGGCTAGCCAGTGCTTCACCCAAGAGGACTGGAATAGCCAGTGCCTCAAGGGTTAGTTCTTAGTTTAAATTGTTTTGTAAATTTCAATTGTATTTGTTCACCATGTCTAGTATGTTCTAATTTACTTGCTAGGGATTAGATGAAACTCTTGATTGCATGCTAGGATAGTTAGTATACATGTTATTGTTCTTGTGATGTTTAAACTGAAGTAGGACTGATAATTATCCATTTGAGCTAATTCACCTGTGATCAGCTGTGCTGTAAGAAGACAGCTGATGCTAGGGGTGAAGTTGTGACTGTGGTTAAGAAATCAGTCCATTTAAAGGACTGTAATGTATTGTCTTGGAATGATTTAACTGCCTTAGGATTGATGAATTGCTACTTGGGTTAACTCACTTGTGATCAGTTGTGCTGTAAGAAGACAGTTGATGCTAGGAGTGTAGCTAGTCAATAGTTAAGAATTCAATCCACTATAGAGATTGCCTTAGAATTGATAGTTAACTGGTTGAGCGAACAAGCCTGTGATCAGCTGTGCTGTAAGAAGACAGTTGATGCTAGGGGTAAGTTAGCAAGGTTAGTTAGTAAATCACTCATTGTAGTCTTCCCTGAAAGAACAAGACATAGCTTGCATAAGAACTTCCTTAGTTTAGGATCAAGATGTGGAATCAAATGCCTTAGTGTCCTCCTAGTCTACCATCTGTAGCTGTAATCATCTTCACTGCCTTTGTTCTCTGTTAAGCTTAGAAAACAGTTTAGGAAACTTCAACTCACACCCTAGTCCCTGTGGATTCGACCCGTATTTGCACAAGCTACAATCGACACCGTGCACTTGCGGTATTAGTTTGTAGGTCTTTTTAGAAAGCTACCAAGTTTTTGGCGCCGTTGCCGGAGACTTGGTGCTGTTGAGTTGAAGTTGTTCTTTGCTGTTCTTGGCTGTTATAAATTAGTGTAACTTATTATAATCTTCTGTAACTTAGCTGTAATTTAGTGTAGTTTAGTATACCTGTTTGTAGCTTAGTGTAATTGTTTTAGCTGTAACTTAGTCTATCACTGTAAGCATCTGCATATGCATATTAGTGTAATCATCTGCATCTTAGTGTAAGCATTGCATCCATACTGCATCTGCATCTTGCATCTGTAGCTTTTCTTCTTTGCATTCTTGCATGCCTTGTAACATACCTGCAACTTTACAAAGTGTCTGTGGCTTTGTTCATTGCCTGTAGCTTTGCCCTGCCCTATAAGCATGATGCCATGTATCCTAGCATCTGTAGCCTCATGATAATGCATCTACAGCTGCAAACTGCACTGCTTTATGCAGTTTTCCATTTTTTCCTGCCTTCTCTGTGTACTGATCACACACAATGAGTGTCAGGTGTTGCTACAGCCAGCCTCTGGTGCTGCTGCTGTTTGTTTTCTTGCTGCGGCAGCTGGCTGTTACCTGCTTCTCCCCTGCTACTGCTGCTGACAACTTCGGCTACTTGCTGCTGCTGCTGCCTGCTAAGCTGAGCCTCTGGTGCTCTTGCTGCTGGTGCTGAGCATCTGCTGCTACTTTCTTATGCTGCTGCTACTTTCTCCTTCTATGCTGCTGCTGGAGAGAACCAAGCCCAACTGGGCTGTGCAACTAAGAGCCCAACTGGGCTCCCCTTTTCAAAGTGTAAGACTAAACTAAAAGTAGAAATTCTGAAAGTGTAATTATTCTGGGCTTGTAACAAATTCTGTTTCTGAAAATTTTGATAACCCATTTCTAAAACTCACTTCTGGGCCTGTTTCTACTCTGGGCTTGACCCAAACAAAAAATTGAAAAATTTTCAAGCCCCGATGGGCCTAAGCTCTTGGCTATTCTGTTAGCCCAACACCAAATTGAAACTGAACTTCTTGGCTCCTGAACCCAAACTGTGGGCTTATCCCAATTGTTTTTGGGCTTGTTTAACTTTGTAGTGGGCTTATTTGAACTGTTTGTGGGCTTGTTTAAATTTTCTTTGGGCTTATTGAAATCAAACTCTGGGCCAAGTTTAACTGACTTCTGGGCCTCATCCCACAAAAAAAAAAACCAAATGTTTCTAAACCAAAAATGTGGGCTGTCTCCCGATAAAACCAAATTTTCATAAAAAGTCCAATCTCATTAAAAACCAAATTTTCTTGTATAGAATCTAGTAGATAGTTTCTTAGTTAAATATTTTGTTTCTTTTGTACATATTTTGCTAATCCAATATGATCTCGGCTGACATATGTTGGATTCTTGCCTTGAATAACAGAGTTCTAATCTTGCTTTCGCCGAAATCGGGTATTCTCTTTCCTTTTTCTCTACTCAACATGATCCTCTTCACATGTTTTATTATAATTTTGTTCATATTTTGAAACATTGAGGACAATGTTTAGTTTAGGTTTGGGGGTATAGAGTAGATACCACGATCACATGTTATAATTGAAAACAAGAACTCCTTCTTTTTGAAAAAAATAAAAAAATTGAAAAAAAAATAAAAATAAAAAAATCATAAAAATGGAGCTCATTTACCTTGAAATGTTGACTCTTGTGCAAATATGTAAATTTTAGGAGTCTTAGTCTAGATATTTAGGCACCCTGATTCTAGCACAATTCACATGTGATAAGAAACTTGCACGCGCACGATCTACCAATACATGTATAGCCTCATCCTTGAGGTGTTCTATCGGAAGTCACGATTCCCAATCACTTTAGAATACTGAACGAAACTTGACTAGCTTGTTCTTTGGTTGGTTGGGATAGAAGGTGGGGGTTACATTAAGAAAGACAACCATCGAATTTAACTGGGTGCATCAAAAAGGGCTACCTCTTGCTAAGAGTCATGTAATTTTTTGTTTCCTTTTGTGTATGTATCAAAAGTATTACCATGTTAAAAAAAAAATATGATGTATATTCAGAAAAAAAAAAAAATTAATATCAAAAAAAAATTCAAAAAAAAAATAATCAAGTATTTATCAATTCCATCCTCTCTTGTTCCAAAAATAAAAGAGAGTAGTCAATGTAAATAAGAGTCATGTAAAGAGTCATCTTTTGTTTTATTGTAATAAGCAAGGAAGGGTGTATGCCATTGATGTACAACGCGAGTAATTGTGAAATACCTCCAACTCATTCACAATTCTCGTAAAGTCCGGACAGCTAGCTAGATTTCGACCTCGGTTCTTAGCCTGAGAAACTATCTCTTGGTGATTAGTAGTCATAACATCCGATCTTTCTTTACACATGTGTAGATACACTTTACACTCTTATCACATGTCTTTATTTGTTATCAGTGCTAGTATTGTGCCTTAGATAGCTAGATTGACATCTCCATTTGTTGTGAGCTTAAACTGTCTTGCACATGTCACATTTGATGGAATCTGAGCTCATATTTTGTCCTAGAACTTTGTAGGTACGTTCTAAGCAAACCTTCACGAGACTTCACTCGTCCACTAGGGACACTTAGTGGTTTAAAATGCTTATTGCATTCGCTAAATGCAATCGAGAGACCAGCGACAGTGGTATAGGTAGGATTCCCTTAGTTTTGTTTTACTTGAGGACAAGTAAAATTCAGGTTTGGGGGTATTTGATGAGTGCTAAAAAGTGTATATTTCTATATATTTTTCTTGGCATTTAACTTATCTTTTGTGCATTAATTCTACATTTTATCCCATATTCTGTATTTTCATTGTTTTCAAGAATAAATATTTTTATTAATTAATTTTGTATTTTTAGGTACTAAATAAAGCTTGGATGAATTACGGAGCAAAAAGAGCAGAAAAGTGGTGGAAGCCAAGAGGAATCACACAAGGAAGCCGTGAAGAATGTTGTGCCCAAGACCAAAAGGATAGAATTGGGCTTGAAGAGGAAGAATTGTTCTTAAAGAAGATATGGGCTTGGCATACCCAAGGCCCAAAACCCTCACCCAAACCCATTTCCAATATCCATACCCGCCTTCATATTCAGCCGTCAGATTGGATCATCTCAGCATCGTACGGTCGCTTCATCATAGTTCATCAAAATCTGAAGCTCCTGAAAAACACTATAGCACCTAACTCCATCTTGAGCCGTCAGTTTCGTTGTACTTCCGCATCCAACGGTCGCTCCTTGCTTCCTTCCATCTCGTCGTTAGATCGATCCATCATCTCCACATCCCACGGCTCATCCTCGTTGTTCATCCAATTTTCTACAACCGCCCAACACCCGAGCACTAAATATCTATACCCAAACCAAACAACCCCCTTCTCTCTTCGTTCTTCTCTCCCTCACCTCCTCTGCAACCACCATTCCCACCACCTTCTCCTGCTGCCTCCACCAACTCGAGCAGAGCTTGAGAAATCAAATCATCACCACCCTATACCACCAACCCATCACTACCCTATCTCTCTCTAACGTCTACCAATTCCTTTCACTGATTTCCCCTACTGCTAGGGTTTTGAAAATTGGGAACGAGAATTGATGGACGTGGCAGAGAAAAATAGCTGAGGACGGAGAAAAGACAGCAAGCAGAGGAACAACGACGACATGGGTGTGATTTAATTAATCGAATTAGGTGAGTGGAACCCTAATTTTGTCACTGTTGAATTTGGGAATTTGGGGGAAAACATTGTAAACCCTAATTTTGAATTCTGGGTATAAATAGAAGGTGTGGGTATGTGTTGTGGTTATGCCTGGGCTAGCCAGTGCTTCACCCAAGAGGACTGGAATAGCCAGTGCCTCAAGGGTTAGTTCTTAGTTTAAATTGTTTTGTAAATTTCAATTGTATTTGTTCACCATGTCTAGTATGTTCTAATTTACTTGCTAGGGCTTAGATGAAACTCTTGATTTCATGCTAGGATAGTTAGTATACATGTTATTGTTCTTGTGATGTTTAAACTGAAGTAGGACTGATAATTATCCATTTGAGCTAATTCACCTGTGATCAGCTGTGCTGTAAGAAGACAGCTGATGCTAGGGGTGAAGTTGTGACTGTGGTTAAGAAATCAGTCCATTTAAAGGACTGTAATGTATTGTCTTGGAATGATTTAACTGCCTTAGGATTGGTGAATTGCTACTTGGGTTAACTCACTTGTGATCAGTTGTGCTGTAAGAAGACAGTTGATGCTAGGAGTGTAGCTAGTCAATAGTTAAGAATTCAATCCACTATAGAGATTGCCTTAGAATTGATAGTTAACTGGTTGAGCGAACAAGCCTGTGATCAGCTGTGCTGTAAGAAGACAGTTGATGCTAGGGGTAAGTTAGCAAGGTTAGTTAGTAAATCACTCATTGTAGTCTTCCCTGAAAGAACAAGACATAGCTTGCATAAGAACTTCCTTAGTTTAGGATCAAGATGTGGAATCAAATGCCTTAGTATCCTCCTAGTCTACCATCTGTAGCTGTAATCATCTTCACTGCCTTTGTTCTCTGTTAAGCTTAGAAAACAGTTTAGGAAACTTCAACTCACACCCTAGTCCCTGTGGATTCGACCCGTATTTGCACAAGCTACAATCGACACCGTGCACTTGCGGTATTAGTTTGTAGGTCTTTTTAGAAAGCTACCAAGTTTTTGGCGCCGTTGCCGGAGACTTGGTGCTGTTGAGTTGAAGTTGTTCTTTGCTGTTCTTTGGCTGTTATAAATTAGTGTAACTTATTATAATCTTCTGTAACTTAGCTGTAATTTAGTGTAGTTTAGTATACCTGTTTGTAGCTTAGTGTAATTGTTTTAGCTGTAACTTAGTCTATCACTGTAAGCATCTGCATATGCATATTAGTGTAATCATCTGCATCTTAGTGTAAGCATTGCATCCATACTGCATCTGCATCTTGCATCTGTAGCTTTTCTTCTTTGCATTCTTGCATGCCTTGTAACATACCTGCAACTTTACAAAGTGTCTGTGGCTTTGTTCATTGCCTGTAGCTTTGCCCTGCCCTATAAGCATGATGCCATGTATCCTAGCATCTGTAGCCTCATGATAATGCATCTACAGCTGCAAACTGCACTGCTTTATGCAGTTTTCCATTTTTTCCTGCCTTCTCTGTGTACTGATCACACACAATGAGTGTCAGGTGTTGCTACAGCCAGCCTCTGGTGCTGCTGCTGTTTGTTTTCTTGCTGCGGCAGCTGGCTGTTACCTGCTTCTTCTCCCTGCTACTGCTGCTGACAACTTCGGCTACTTGCTGCTGCTGCTGCCTGCTAAGCTGAGCCTCTGGTGCTCTTGCTGCTGGTGCTGAGCATCTGCTGCTACTTTCTTATGCTGCTGCTACTTTCTCCTTCTATGCTGCTGCTGGAGAGAACCAAGCCCAACTGGGCTGTGCAACTAAGAGCCCAACTGGGCTCCCCTTTTCAAAGTGTAAGACTAAACTAAAAGTAGAAATTCTGAAAGTGTAATTATTCTGGGCTTGTAACAAATTCTGTTTCTGAAAATTTTGATAACCCATTTCTAAAACTCACTTCTGGGCCTGTTTCTACTCTGGGCTTGACCCAAACAAAAAATTGAAAAATATTTTCAAGCCCCGATGGGCCTAAGCTCTTGGCTATTCTGTTAGCCCAACACCAAATTGAAACTGAACTTCTTGGCTCCTGAACCCAAACTGTGGGCTTATCCCAATTGTTTTTGGGCTTGTTTAACTTTGTAGTGGGCTTATTTGAACTGTTTGTGGGCTTGTTTAAATTTTCTTTGGGCTTATTGAAATCAAACTCTGGGCCAAGTTTAACTGACTTCTGGGCCTCATCCCACAAAAAAAAAAACCAAATGTTTCTAAACCAAAAATGTGGGCTGTCTCCCGATAAAACCAAATTTTTCATAAAAAGTCCAATCTCATTAAAAACCAAATTTTCTTGTATAGAATCTAGTAGATAGTTTCTTAGTTAAATATTTTGTTTCTTTTGTACATATTTTTCTAATCCAATATGATCTCGGCTGACATATGTTGGATTCTTGCCTTGAATAACAGAGTTCTAATCTTGCTTTCGCCGAAATCGGGTATTCTCTTTCCTTTTTCTCTACTCAACATGATCCTCTTCACATGTTTTATTATAATTTTGTTCATATTTTGAAACATTGAGGACAATGTTTAGTTTAGGTTTGGGGGTATAGAGTAGATACCACGATCACATGTTATAATTGAAAACAAGAACTCCTTCTTTTTGAAAAAAATAAAAAAATTGAAAAAAAAATAAAAATAAAAAAATCATAAAAATGGAGCTCATTTACCTTGAAATGTTGACTCTTGTGCAAATATGTAAATTTTAGGAGTCTTAGTCTAGATATTTAGGCACCCTGATTCTAGCACAATTCACATGTGATAAGAAACTTGCACGCGCACGATCTACCAATACATGTATAGCCTCATCCTTGAGGTGTTCTATCGGAAGTCACGATTCCCAATCACTTTAGAATACTGAACGAAACTTGACTAGCTTGTTCTTTGGTTGGTTGGGATAGAAGGTGGGGGTGACATTAAGAAAGACAACCATCGAATTTAACTGGGTGCATCAAAAAGGGCTACCTCTTGCTAAGAGTCATGTAATTTTTTGTTTCCTTTTGTGTATGTATCAAAAGTATTACCATGTTAAAAAAAAAAATATGATGTATATTCAGAAAAAAAAAAAAAAAATTAATATCAAAAAAAAAATTCAAAAAAAAATAATCAAGTATTTATCAATTCCATCCTCTCTTGTTCCAAAAATAAAAGAGAGTAGTCAATGTAAATAAGAGTCATGTAAAGAGTCATCTTTTGTTTTATTGTAATAAGCAAGGAAGGGTGTATGCCATTGATGTACAACGCGAGTAATTGTGAAATACCTCCAACTCATTCACAATTCTCGTAAAGTCCGGACAGCTAGCTAGATTTCGACCTCGGTTCTTAGCCTGAGAAACTATCTCTTGGTGATTAGTAGTCATAACATCCGATCTTTCTTTACACATGTGTAGATACACTTTACACTCTTATCACATGTCTTTATTTGTTATCAGTGCTAGTATTGTGCCTTAGATAGCTAGATTGACATCTCCATTTTGTTGTGAGCTTAAACTGTCTTGCACATGTCACATTTGATGGAATCTGAGCTCATATTTTGTCCTAGAACTTTGTAGGTACGTTCTAAGCAAACCTTCACGAGACTTCACTCGTCCACTAGGGACACTTAGTGGTTTAAAAGCTTATTGCATTCGCTAAATGCAATCGAGAGACCAGCGACAGTGGTATAGGTAGGATTCCCTTAGTTTTGTTTTACTTGAGGACAAGTAAAATTCAGGTTTGGGGGTATTTGATGAGTGCTAAAAAGTGTATTTCTATATATTTTTCTTGGCATTTAACTTATCTTTTGTGCATTAATTCTACATTTTATCCCATATTCTGTATTTTCATTGTTTTCAAGAATAAATATTTTTATTAATTAATT
Source organism: Papaver somniferum (assembly GCF_003573695.1). Lineage (NCBI taxonomy): Eukaryota > Viridiplantae > Streptophyta > Magnoliopsida > Ranunculales > Papaveraceae > Papaver > Papaver somniferum. Next base: position 112,682,923 of record NC_039366.1, on the reverse strand, counting down.
TTGTATTTTTAGGTACTAAATAAAGCTTGGATGAATTACGGAGCAAAAAGAGCAGAAAAGTGGTGGAAGCCAAGAGGAATCACACAAGGAAGCCGTGAAGAATGTTGTGCCCAAGACCAAAAGGATAGAATTGGGCTTGAAGAGGAAGAATTGTTCTTAAAGAAGATATGGGCTTGGCATACCCAAGGCCCAAAACCCTCACCCAAACCCATTTCCAATATCCATACCCGCCTTCATATTCAGCCGTCAGATTGGATCATCTCAGCATCGTACGGTCGCTTCATCATAGTTCATCAAAATCTGAAGCTCCTGAAAAACACTATAGCACCTAACTCCATCTTGAGCCGTCAGTTTCGTTGTACTTCCGCATCCAACGGTCGCTCCTTGCTTCCTTCCATCTCGTCGTTAGATCGATCCATCATCTCCACATCCCACGGCTCATCCTCGTTGTTCATCCAATTTTCTACAACCGCCCAACACCCGAGCACTAAATATCTATACCCAAACCAAACAACCCCCTTCTCTCTTCGTTCTTCTCTCCCTCACCTCCTCTGCAACCACCATTCCCACCACCTTCTCCTGCTGCCTCCACCAACTCGAGCAGAGCTTGAGAAATCAAATCATCACCACCCTATACCACCAACCCATCACTACCCTATCTCTCTCTAACGTCTACCAATTCCTTTCACTGATTTCCCCTACTGCTAGGGTTTTGAAAATTGGGAACGAGAATTGATGGACGTGGCAGAGAAAAATAGCTGAGGACGGAGAAAAGACAGCAAGCAGAGGAACAACGACGACATGGGTGTGATTTAATTAATCGAATTAGGTGAGTGGAACCCTAATTTTGTCACTGTTGAATTTGGGAATTTGGGGGAAAACATTGTAAACCCTAATTTTGAATTCTGGGTATAAATAGAAGGTGTGGGTATGTGTTGTGGTTATGCCTGGGCTAGCCAGTGCTTCACCCAAGAGGACTGGAATAGCCAGTGCCTCAAGGGTTAGTTCTTAGTTTAAATTGTTTTGTAAATTTCAATTGTATTTGTTCACCATGTCTAGTATGTTCTAATTTACTTGCTAGGGATTAGATGAAACTCTTGATTGCATGCTAGGATAGTTAGTATACATGTTATTGTTCTTGTGATGTTTAAACTGAAGTAGGACTGATAATTATCCATTTGAGCTAATTCACCTGTGATCAGCTGTGCTGTAAGAAGACAGCTGATGCTAGGGGTGAAGTTGTGACTGTGGTTAAGAAATCAGTCCATTTAAAGGACTGTAATGTATTGTCTTGGAATGATTTAACTGCCTTAGGATTGATGAATTGCTACTTGGGTTAACTCACTTGTGATCAGTTGTGCTGTAAGAAGACAGTTGATGCTAGGAGTGTAGCTAGTCAATAGTTAAGAATTCAATCCACTATAGAGATTGCCTTAGAATTGATAGTTAACTGGTTGAGCGAACAAGCCTGTGATCAGCTGTGCTGTAAGAAGACAGTTGATGCTAGGGGTAAGTTAGCAAGGTGTTAGTAAATCACTCATTGTAGTCTTCCCTGAAAGAACAAGACATAGCTTGCATAAGAACTTCCTTAGTTTAGGATCAAGATGTGGAATCAAATGCCTTAGTATCCTCCTAGTCTACCATCTGTAGCTGTAATCATCTTCACTGCCTTTGTTCTCTGTTAAGCTTAGAAAACAGTTTAGGAAACTTCAACTCACACCCTAGTCCCTGTGGATTCGACCCGTATTTGCACAAGCTACAATCGACACCGTGCACTTGCGGTATTAGTTTGTAGGTCTTTTTAGAAAGCTACCAAGTTTTTGGCGCCGTTGCCGGAGACTTGGTGCTGTTGAGTTGAAGTTGTTCTTTGCTGTTCTTTGGCTGTTATAAATTAGTGTAACTTATTATAATCTTCTGTAACTTAGCTGTAATTTAGTGTAGTTTAGTATACCTGTTTGTAGCTTAGTGTAATTGTTTTAGCTGTAACTTAGTCTATCACTGTAAGCATCTGCATATGCATATTAGTGTAATCATCTGCATCTTAGTGTAAGCATTGCATCCATACTGCATCTGCATCTTGCATCTGTAGCTTTTCTTCTTTGCATTCTTGCATGCCTTGTAACATACCTGCAACTTTACAAAGTGTCTGTGGCTTTGTTCATTGCCTGTAGCTTTGCCCTGCCCTATAAGCATGATGCCATGTATCCTAGCATCTGTAGCCTCATGATAATGCATCTACAGCTGCAAACTGCACTGCTTTATGCAGTTTTCCATTTTTTCCTGCCTTCTCTGTGTACTGATCACACACAATGAGTGTCAGGTGTTGCTACAGCCAGCCTCTGGTGCTGCTGCTGTTTGTTTTCTTGCTGCGGCAGCTGGCTGTTACCTGCTTCTTCTCCCTGCTACTGCTGCTGACAACTTCGGCTACTTGCTGCTGCTGCTGCCTGCTAAGCTGAGCCTCTGGTGCTCTTGCTGCTGGTGCTGAGCATCTGCTGCTACTTTCTTATGCTGCTGCTACTTTCTCCTTCTATGCTGCTGCTGGAGAGAACCAAGCCCAACTGGGCTGTGCAACTAAGAGCCCAACTGGGCTCCCCTTTTCAAAGTGTAAGACTAAACTAAAAGTAGAAATTCTGAAAGTGTAATTATTCTGGGCTTGTAACAAATTCTGTTTCTGAAAATTTTGATAACCCATTTCTAAAACTCACTTCTGGGCCTGTTTCTACTCTGGGCTTGACCCAAACAAAAAATTGAAAAACATTTTCAAGCCCCGATGGGCCTAAGCTCTTGGCTATTCTGTTAGCCCAACACCAAATTGAAACTGAACTTCTTGGCTCCTGAACCCAAACTGTGGGCTTATCCCAATTGTTTTTGGGCTTGTTTAACTTTGTAGTGGGCTTATTTGAACTGTTTGTGGGCTTGTTTAAATTTTCTTTGGGCTTATTGAAATCAAACTCTGGGCCAAGTTTAACTGACTTCTGGGCCTCATCCCACAAAAAAAAAACCAAATGTTTCTAAACCAAAAATGTGGGCTGTCTCCCGATAAAACCAAATTTTTCATAAAAAGTCCAATCTCATTAAAAACCAAATTTTCTTGTATAGAATCTAGTAGATAGTTTCTTAGTTAAATATTTTGTTTCTTTTGTACATATTTTGCTAATCCAATATGATCTCGGCTGACATATGTTGGATTCTTGCCTTGAATAACAGAGTTCTAATCTTGCTTTCGCCGAAATCAGGTATTCTCTTTCCTTTTTCTCTACTCAACATGATCCTCTTCACATGTTTTATTATAATTTTGTTCATATTTGAAACATTGAGGACAATGTTTAGTTTAGGTTTGGGGGTATAGAGTAGATACCACGATCACATGTTATAATTGAAAACAAGAACTCCTTCTTTTGAAAAAAATAAAAAAATTGAAAAAAAAATAAAAATAAAAAAATCATAAAAATGGAGCTCATTTACCTTGAAATGTTGACTCTTGTGCAAATATGTAAATTTTAGGAGTCTTAGTCTAGATATTTAGGCACCCTGATTCTAGCACAATTCACATGTGATAAGAAACTTGCACGCGCACGATCTACCAATACATGTATAGCCTCATCCTTGAGGTGTTCTATCGGAAGTCACGATTCCCAATCACTTTAGAATACTGAACGAAACTTGACTAGCTTGTTCTTTGGTTGGTTGGGATAGAAGGTGGGGGTTACATTAAGAAAGACAACCATCGAATTTAACTGGGTGCATCAAAAAGGGCTACCTCTTGCTAAGAGTCATGTAATTTTTTGTTTCCTTTTGTGTATGTATCAAAAGTATTACCATGTTAAAAAAAAAATATGATGTATATTCAGAAAAAAAAAAAAAAAATTAATATCAAAAAAAAAATTCAAAAAAAAAATAATCAAGTATTTATCAATTCCATCCTCTCTTGTTCCAAAAATAAAAGAGAGTAGTCAATGTAAATAAGAGTCATGTAAAGAGTCATCTTTTGTTTTATTGTAATAAGCAAGGAAGGGTGTATGCCATTGATGTACAACGCGAGTAATTGTGAAATACCTCCAACTCATTCACAATTCTCGTAAAGTCCGGACAGCTAGCTAGATTTCGACCTCGGTTCTTAGCCTGAGAAACTATCTCTTGGTGATTAGTAGTCATAACATCCGATCTTTCTTTACACATGTGTAGATACACTTTACACTCTTATCACATGTCTTTATTTGTTATCAGTGCTAGTATTGTGCCTTAGATAGCTAGATTGACATCTCCATTTTGTTGTGAGCTTAAACTGTCTTGCACATGTCACATTTGATGGAATCTGAGCTCATATTTTGTCCTAGAACTTTGTAGGTACGTTCTAAGCAAACCTTCACGAGACTTCACTCGTCCACTAGGGACACTTAGTGGTTTAAAATGCTTATTGCATTCGCTAAATGCAATCGAGAGACCAGCGACAGTGGTATAGGTAGGATTCCCTTAGTTTTGTTTTACTTGAGGACAAGTAAAATTCAGGTTTGGGGGTATTTGATGAGTGCTAAAAAGTGTATATTTCTATATATTTTTCTTGGCATTTAACTTATCTTTTGTGCATTAATTCTACATTTTATCCCATATTCTGTATTTTCATTGTTTTCAAGAATAAATATTTTTATTAATTAATTTTGTATTTTTAGGTACTAAATAAAGCTTGGATGAATTACGGAGCAAAAAGAGCAGAAAAGTGGTGGAAGCCAAGAGGAATCACACAAGGAAGCCGTGAAGAATGTTGTGCCCAAGACCAAAAGGATAGAATTGGGCTTGAAGAGGAAGAATTGTTCTTAAAGAAGATATGGGCTTGGCATACCCAAGGCCCAAAACCCTCACCCAAACCCATTTCCAATATCCATACCCGCCTTCATATTCAGCCGTCAGATTGGATCATCTCAGCATCGTACGGTCGCTTCATCATAGTTCATCAAAATCTGAAGCTCCTGAAAAACACTATAGCACCTAACTCCATCTTGAGCCGTCAGTTTCGTTGTACTTCCGCATCCAACGGTCGCTCCTTGCTTCCTTCCATCTCGTCGTTAGATCGATCCATCATCTCCACATCCCACGGCTCATCCTCGTTGTTCATCCAATTTTCTACAACCGCCCAACACCCGAGCACTAAATATCTATACCCAAACCAAACAA